>NW_027601603.1:35000-105271 GCF_053455715.1 Rhinoraja longicauda
CCCCATGGAAAATGTGCCACCCCCAACAACATCAACGCCAACAGCAGGCCTCTACAGCCCAGCAGACACCTCATCGTCCAGCGAAGAGGCAGAAGTAGCACCAGTAACCATGGAGGTAGGTGGGTCTGGTCCCTCTCAGCATATGACCAGTACGGGCTCTATACTATCAGGGGGGAGATTGCACTGGTTTTTGGATGCATGGGAAACCATCATTAATGACAAGTACATACTAAGCTGCATTCATGGCTATAAAATTGACTTTGTTCATAAAAATATTCCGCCAGTTCAGCTTATACCCCAAAGGGTATTCACCCTCTCACTCAAAGAGAAACAAGAGGGTCAAGCTGAACTTATGAGGCTACTAGCAAAAGGTGTCATTGAAAGAAAAACATGAACCTTTGGAATTTGTGTCTAATATTTTCACTAAAACTAAAAAAGATGGTGGATGTCGCATCATCATTGACTTAACTACGTTTAACGAGTCAGTTAACTATACACATTTCAAGATGGAAACTTTTGAAACCGCCAGACTTTTGATTTCTAGAGGGTACTTTCTAGCAGGCATTGATTTAAAAGATGCTTACTACTCAGTACCCATACACAAGGAGCATCGTAAATACTTAAAGTTTATCTGGATGAAACAGCTATGGCAATTTAAAGCCTTACCAAACGTTTGTTTGAAACTTTGGGGTTTGTCATACATCCAGATAAATCCAATTTTACACCGTCCACTACCATGGACTATCTTGGATTTACGATTGATACTGTTCGCATGTTTGTAACTCTGCCGAAGGGGAAAGCATCAGAATTGGCACTATCATGCCACGAACTAATGAATAAACGTCAGCCAACCATACGGCAGGTAGCTAGAGTTTGGTAAAATGGTAGCAGCTTTTCAGCTGTACAATTTGGACCTTTGCACTACCAAAAATTTACAAAGAGCAAAAGTGCACGCACTAAAGCAAAACTCAGGTCACTTTGACCGAGCCATGTATTTAACTGCTGAATCCATTCCAGAGTTACAATGGTGGACAAGGAACATTAGGCTCAGTTCCAGTCCCATAATAATAACCAACCCAGTATTAGCCATGCAAACGGATGCCAGTGCTTTGGGCTGGGGAGCAACTAACATGCAATCCAGCACAGGGGGCAGATGGACTAATTCTAAATCATCTTGCCTACAGACACGGGGTATCAACTATTTAGAAATGTTGGGTGCGTTTTATGGTTTAAAAGCATATTCATCTAATACGCATCATGCACATGTCCGGTTGCAATTAGATAATACCACGGTGGTGGCTTATATCAAACACATGGGTGGTGTAAAGTCGATATCGTGTGACAAATTGGTCAACCTAATCTGGCAATGGTGTGTCGAAAGACATACTTGGTTATCAGCAACTTACCTACCAGGTAAGCAAAATACAGTGGCAGACACCAGGTCACGCAAATTTAACGATAACATCGAATGGATGTTAAATCCCAAAGTATTTGCCGAAATTACAAAGCAATATGGCACACCAGATATCGACCTATTTGCATCCAGGCTGAATCACCAGGTACCAACATATGTCGCTTGGGAACCAGACCCTGAGGCAGCAGCAGTTGATGCATTCACGCTGCATTGGGGGAAAATGTTCTTTTATGCTTTTCCTCCCTTCTGCCTCATCAGTCGGCTGTCACGCAAGATTCAATTGGATTCCGCTTCAGGAATCTTGATAACACCCGACTGGCCTACACAGCCATGGTTCCCAGTGGCCCTCGACATGGCTGTCGAAACACCGTTGGAATTCCCCAGCAGTCCGGAATTATTAATCCACCCAGTGTCAGGCATTAGTCACCCGTGCCATGACAGAGTCAATCTCCTGGCTTGCAGATTCTAAAAAGACCTCTACTGGGCCTGGGACTGTCTGAGGACGCCATCAACATGATGACCGCATCCCACCGGGAGTCCACCAGGAGACAATACCTGACCAACATAAGGAAATGGGAACGGTATTGCTCCAAAACAGGAACTACCTACACTACAGCGACAGCCACCAGTGTTGTGGAGTTCCTGGTTGGATTACATCGGGAAGGACTCAGCTACAGCGCCATAAATACAGCCAGGAGTGCGTTGTCAGCTTATTTGGTTCCAGCAGCAGGACAACTGACTTTGGGGTCCCATCCATTAGTGGTAAAAATCATGAGGTGCATTTTTTAACACCAATTCCCCCAGACCAAGGTACACTCAGATCTGGGATGTCAGCATTGTGCTGACGTACCTTAGGGGATGGCCACCGCCCAGGGCACTCACGCTGGAACAACTTACACTGAAATCAGTCATGCTCATGGCACCAGTGTCAGCTCAAAGGGTACAGTCCCTCCACCTTCTGAGGCTGGACAGCATGACAGAGTCATTGGACTGTTTCACATTCCATATTCAGGGACTGGTCAAACAAACTAGACCAGGTACCACGCCTCCAGTCATGGAGTTCTGGGCATATTCATCTGACCCACGGCTGTGTGCCAAGACCCATCTCGCCAATTACATAGACACAACATACAACTTAAGAGGGAGAGAAAAAGCCTTATGGATAAGCCACAAGAAGCCTCATGGTCAGGTGACGAGCCAAACCATTTCAAGGTGGCTCAAGCAGGTGCTTAAGTCCGCAGGAGTGAATACTAATGTTTACAAATCTCACTCCACCAGGGCTGCATCTACGTCGGCGGCTAGTCGAATGGACGTGCCTATCGACCATATTCTGGCCAGACCAGGATGGTCCTCGGAAAGAACTTTCCAAAGGTTTTATAATAAACCGCTGGCGCAACCTGCTACATTTGCAGACAGAATTTTAGAGTCTGCAGATAATATTTAATTTGAGCCCTGGGGAGCTCTCTGTTCTTTGTTGTCATTAATAAACCTTTTTTGTTCACAAACAGGGTTCTTGATTGCGATAACATACTTCCTCCCTCTAAGGTCTTCAGACAGTGAGTGAAGCATGAGCTGGTACACGGTTCGGAATCACAGAGCTTTGAAGTCTTCACGTAGTCACTCACGTGACTCCGAAATAAAATAGTAAGATTAAATGAGAACTTACCAGTTCGAAGTTTGATCTGTATTTTATGAGGAGTTACGATGAGGGACTACGTGCCCTCCGCTCCCACCCTCTTTTATACAGATCAACTGGTAATTAAGTTCTTATCCTTTCTTTACTATGTTTATTTCAATCATTGTGTTTTTTCTGTGAATCCACACCGCTGCTTTGAAGAATGTCGCGCATGCGTGCTGGACGGGGTCTTCACGTAGTCCCTCATCGTAACTCCTCATAAAATACAGATCAAACTTCGAACTGGTAAGTTCTCATTTAATCTTACTATTAAAAATGATCAATATATATGACAGGCAATGGTGTTATTTTTTCTGCTTAATCTGCGTCTTTGATTGGGTGAATGTGAGGGGCTGGGGGTCCTGGAGCGGGGCCGGCGATGGGATCATCCGCCCGGGACTGACAGCTGGAAGATGCGGCGGTGAATGTGAGGAGCCGGAGCCCGGAGCGGAGAGACTGCGGCCGCCCTCTGGGATGCGCTCAGGGCGCGGGTTTATTAATGAGCCGCAGCGCTGAGGTGAGCGGATATTTCACCGCGCTCTTCACCTGCTCCCTGAACTTGGACTGGGTCACCGCGTAAATAAATGTATTGGTGCAGCAGCTGAGATTCCTCAGCAAATACCCGACGTAGCTAAAGATATATTGAGAATCATTCATATCATTCCCAGTCCCTGTGATCTGATAATAGACGAAGTTTACAGCGTTGGTCAGCCACAGGAGGATGAAGCTGCCGGAGATGGTGAAGAGTAAAACCACAGACCTCCTCCTGCTCTCCATCTCCGGGTCACTGCGCTTCTCCCCCTAGCTCTCACCCCTCAGCCCCTGACGGACCCGACTGGCCACTAAAATGTGCCAGACTGTCAGAGCGTTGAGCAGCAGGATCACAGCGAAAGGGAGGAACGGAGTTAAAACCGTGTCGATCCAGTCAAATGCCACCCACCCGGGGTCAGTGTAATAACTGTGCACCAGGACACAGAACCACGGGACATTGTCGATGATTATCCAGTGTTCCCGTGTGAAGTAGCGGGGAACGTTTTTCAGACACAGCAGAACGCCGGCTGTTGCGAGAACCGCAGCCGCAGTTTTCCCGGTGCAATATTTAGTTTTCAGCTTCTGGCAACAAATGGCGACAAAGCGATCAAAGGTGAAAGTGACGGTGAACCAGACAGAACAGTCTGTAGCTGCAAACCTCAGTACAGCGTTAACACTGCACACAGGGGTGATGGACAGGAAACTCCAATAAAAGTAATGGTATCGGATCCAATACAAAATGACCTCGGTGATCAGGGTGAGTAGATCTGCCGCTGCCATGGCCACCAGGTAGCGAGTGGTGCAGGTGGAGAGGCCGCACTTTCCCCGGGACAGGATCACAATCGCCACTAAATTCACTGCGGAAAGAGAAGGGGAGCGGACACTGGGCATTACTGAACATGGTCTCCGGGGCTGAACACCGGCTCCACTTTCAGCTGGAGATCAGGAGTGTTGGAGTCGGTGCGCGGCTGCAGGTTTAACAATGTCAGACCCGGCTCCGACTGTGCCCGACCTGCCTGCTTCACTGGAGAAGAGATAAGGCGACGGGCGGGGTAAAGGGAGGGGAGGGAACGAGCAGCCGCCCGCTACAATAGGCGGAATGGTCCTGTCTACAGTTAACCCCGCTCACAGTCTCTGATGGGATCGGTTTCACAGACTTAACCGTGACCGGCCGCGTTTAACCGGGGCTCTGGGAACTCGGCATCTGATGGGGACGAAGAGGGTTCCAGAGGGAAGGCAGGGACAACTTAGGATCCGGCCGCAGAGTGGCTCCGTTAATGGATTCATTCCACAGTGAGTTCAGTTCGGTAACAACACACGCCGGTAGATCCGCGGCCACTGGTTCAGGAGATCGATCCAATTATTGACCAACAGGCAGGTTGAATCCGACTGTGACAGACTCCACAGTGAGACGTGTCCACAGGAGCGGGTGTTCACTCTGATCAATAACTCAGACACAGTGAACTTCACAATGTAAACCCCTTCCCAGTCACACCGTTCCGGAGAGCTGCCTGTCCCGAGCACTGGGACAACTCTGGGCAAGGTCCCACTGAAGGCAAGAACAACATTCTAGTGGGTCCCGGCAGTGGGAGAAAGAGAGGGTTAGTTTCGGCTGTGTGAGAATGAGAAAAATCACAGCGTTAATTCAAAAATATTTCACTGAGAGGATTGATATACTTCACATATACTTGAACAACGATTATCAGTTGGGAATCTTGTAACAGATTCAGATTCAGGGCAACACCGGTGCACAGACGGAGTTATAAATTTTGAATTGTTCTGCTCACTTACCAGGGACTCCAACGGCAGCAATGATCACGTACAAGATTTTCTGCACGTCGAAATATTCCCAAAGCTTTTCCCCCATTTTCTCTGCCCAGCGACGTGTCCAAGTGAGCTACCGGTAATCTCTCGGAATGAAATGCTGGGGCAGAACATTCCCGGAGATTTTATACCACCTTCCGTCTCCACCGGGACAGTCAAGTTTCAATAGTGTTTAAAAATAGAGATTTTGAAATGATTCGCAAATAGATGACATCAGACAAGTGAAATCCCTACTGAGACAGGTCGTGATTTATTCAGGGAATTGATTGAGAAACTCCAAAGACTGGGAATCGTGGCGATACTGAGGGATGGAAATTGGGAGCGGCATTGCTCCAGCAAAGGGGATATTGTTTCAAACTCCATCAGGTCCAACTCTCCGCCTCATGTTGTTTGTCTGATTTCCTTCAATCCGCTTCACTCACTAAGGCAATCCCAAATTCCAGGGACCCTCTCAGGGCTTCTGGTGCCCAGTTTGAAGGTGGACTGGGCGACATTTGTCCACAGATTGAGGAATTAGTTCAACAGACCACCTCGCAATAAAATGCCCCGTCCACTCTGCTTCACCGCTCAATATGATCGCGGCTTAACTGACTGCAACCTCAACCCCACACTCCCGGCGAGGCCGGTAACCATTCACACCTTGCTTGCCTGCAGTGGGTCTGATTTTGCGCCGGGACAATAACATTCCCTGCCTTCGTCACGTCTGAGGAGGAACGACCCAAAGACTCACCACACTCAGAAAACAGAAACATTGTGGCTTCAGAATTGTTCGAAACCCAAATAATACAGCGAATGATGTGGCACATCTCCCTCCTCCCTTTCTCTCTCCCTCCATCCTTACTGCTCTCCTCTCTTTGAACTGCGACTCTCTCTCCTACCCTCCCTGTTCTCTCTCTCTGCGCCTCTGTCTCTGTCAACCTTTCACCCCTTACCCCTCCCTCCCCTCTCACTCTCACTGCATCTCTCCCTCAGTTTCTCTCTATCTATCTCACGCTTCACTCTCTCCCTTTTGCCAACCCACTCGCTCTGAACACCCCTCCCTCTTCATCTTCCCAATCTCCCTTTGATAATTCACTGCCCCTCCATCTCTTCCCCTTTCGTCTTCTCAGCTATCTCTCCCTATCTGTCTCTCTCTCTCTTTTCCCCAACTCTCCTCCTGCTCGCCCCCACTTCTCTCTCCAACGCCATTCTTGGGAAGTGCGGTTAGAACGTTTAGCCGCCATGGGATGTAACAGCTGTCCCTGTGCCTCTTCCCTGGGGACTGGAGAGAGTGTTTCCTACACCAATCTCTGTGACCCCCTCCCCTCCGGTCCCTACACCCCCTCTCTATGACCCCATCCCTCCTGCCCCTACACCCCCTCTCTATGACCCCCTCCCTCCTGCCCTTACACCCCACACTCTCCTCGTCTCTGTGACACCCTCCCCTCCCGCCCCTACACCCCCTCCTGTCTCTGTGAACCCCTCCCCTCCGGCCCCTAAACTCCCTCTCCCTGTCTCTGTGACTCCCCTCTCGTCCTCTTCAAAGCCCCCACATCCTTCCTGTAGTGTGGGACGAACAGAACTGCGTGCAATACTCCAAATGCAGCCTGACCAAAGTCCTGGAGAGATGCATCTTGACGTCCTGGCTCTTGAACTCGATTCCGCGGCAGATGAAGGCAAGCGGACCACACGCCTTCTTCACCGCTCTGTCTACTTGTGTTGCCACTTTACGGGGAGTTCCGGAGTTTATCAGGAACAGTTTCTTTCTCTCCACAATCAGACTACTGCACGGAGTTAGTATTTAGAGTCACAGAGTGATGCAGCGTGGAAACAGGCCCTACCTTCGCCCCAACTTGCCCACACCGACCAACATGCCCTATCTACACTATTCCCACGTGCCCGCGTTTGGCCCATATCCCTCCAAACCTGTCATATCCATGTACCTGTCCAAGTGTCTCTTAAACTGTGTGATAGTCCCTGCCTCAACTTCCTTCTCCGGCAGCTCGTTCCATACACCCACCACCCGCTGTGTGGAAAAGTTGCCCCTCGGGTTCCTTCTAAATCTTTCCCCCCTCACCTTAAACCTATGTCCTCTGGTTCTCATTTCCCCTACTCTGGGCAAGGGACTCTGTGCATCTAGCCGATATATTCCTCTTATTTAATAGCATTTATTTCAAGAGGGCTTGCATATAGTCAAGTCATGTCAAGTCAATTTTATTTGTATAGCACATTTAAAAACAACCCACGTTGACCAAAGTGCTGTACATCTGTTAAGGTACTAAGGAAAAAATGAAACATACAGTAGCACACAAACATATCAGCACATACAAAACAGTTCACAGCGCCTCCTCAATGGGCCTCAAACGCTAGGGAGTAGAAATAGGTTTTGAGCCTGGACTTAAAGGAGTCGATGGAGGGGGCAGTTCTGATGGGGAGAGGGATGCTGTTCCGCAGTCTAGGAGCTGCAACCGCAAAAGCGTGTTAAACCCTGAGCTTAAGCCTAGACCGCGGGATAGTGAGTAGCCCCAAGTCGGCCGACCTGAGGGACCTGGAGTTAGAGAGGTGGGTTAGAAGATTTTTGATGTAGTGGGGGGAATGTCAATTTAGGGCTTTATATGTGAATAGGAGGAGCTTGAAGTTGATCCTGTACCGTACAGGGATCCAGTGGAGAGAGGCAGAATCGGCGTGATGTGGTCCCTTTTACGGGTACTCGTCACGAGTCTCGCTGCGGCGTTTTGGACCAGTTGCAGGCGGGACAGGGAAGATTGGCTGATCCCAGTGTATAGGGAGTTGCAGTAGTCTAGGCGGGAGGAAATGAGAGCGTGAATGGTTTTTTCAGTGCCGTCGAATTGGAGGAAAGGTTTGATTTTAGCTATGGTACGAAGTTGGAAGAAGCTGGCTTTTACCACAGCGTTGACTTGCTTGTCAAATTTTAATGCAGAGTCAAATAACACGCCGAGGTTTTTGACATGCGGTTTGACTAGGCAGGATAGGCTTCCAAGACTGCCTGTTATCGATTTGATGGAGTCGGGGGGCCTAATAGGATGACCTCAGGCTTGCTCTCGTTTAATTAGAGGAAGTTCTGTGCCATCCAACATTTTATGTCCTCAAGGCAGTGTAAGAGGCTGTTTAAATTTGACTGGTTGTAGGGCTTCAGGGGGAGGTAAAGCTGAGTGTCATCGGCATAGCAGTGGAAAGAAATGCCGTGCCTTTGAATGATTTGGCCAAGGGGGAGCATGTATAGAGAGAAGAGAATGGGGCCTAGGATGGAGCCTTGTGGAACTCCGCAGGAGGGGCTAGCTGGAGCAGAGGAATAACTGCCGATGTTGATGGCGAAACTCTTAACTTTGAGGTAGGAAGCGAACCAGCTCACGGCAGTGCCATCAATGCCAACCGCGTACCGAAGACGGTCAATAAGGATGGTGTGGTCCACTGTATCGAACGCTGCGCTGAGGTCGAGACGGAGCAGGATTGCACAGTCGCCGGTGTCGATGGCGAGAAGCAGGTCATTGTGTACCTTCAACAAGGCAGACTCTGTGCTGTGGTGGGCTCTGAAACCTGACTGGAAACTTTCCAGGATGGTGTTTTGGTGTAGGTATGGCACTAATTGGTTTAGAATAGTAAGATTAAACGAGAACTTACCAGTTTGAAGTTTGATCTGTATTTTATGAGGAGTTACGATGAGGGATTACGTGAAGACCCCGTCCAGCACGCATGCGCGACATTCTTCAAAGCAGCGGTGTGGATTCACAGAAAAAACACAACGATTGAAATAAATATAGTAAAGAAAAAATAAGAACTTAATTACCAGTTGATCTGTATAATAGAGGGTGGGAGCGGAGGGCACGTAATCCCTCATCGTAACTCCTCATAAAATACAGATCAAACTTCAAACTGGTAAGTTCTCGTTTAATCTTACTATTTTATTTCGGAGTCACGTGAGTGACTACGTGAAGACTTCAAAGCTCTGTGATTCCGAACCGTGTACCAGCTCATGCTTCACTCACTGTCTGAAGACCTTAGAGGGAGGAAGTATGTTATCGCGATCAAGAACCTGTTTGTGAACAAAAAAGGTTTATTAATGACAACAAAAAACAGAGAGCTCCCCAGGGCTTAAATTAAATATTATCTGCAGACTCTAAAATTCTGTCTGCAAATGTAGCAGGTTGCGCCAGCGGTTTATTATAAAACCTTTGGAAAGTTCTTTCCGGGGACCATCCTGGTCTGGCCAGAATATGGTCCATAGGCACGTCCATTCGACTAGCCGCCGACGTAGATGCAGCCCTGGTGGAGTGAGATTTGTAAACATTGGTATTGACTCCCGCGGACTTAAGCACCTGCTTGAGCCACCTTGATATGGTTTGGCTCGTCACCTGACCATGAGGCTTCTTGTGGCTTATCCATAAGGCTTTTTCTCTCCCTCTTAAGTTGTATGTTGTGTCTATGTAATTGGCGAGATGGGTCTTGGCACACAGCCGTGGGTCAGATGAATATGCCCAGAACTCCATGACTGGAGGCGTGGTACCTGGTCTAGTTTGTTTGACCAGTCCCTGAATATGGAATGTGAAACAGTCCAATGACTCTGTCATGCTGTCCAGCCTCAGAAGGTGGAGGGAATGTACCCTTTGAGCTGACACTAGTGCCATGAGCATGACTGATTTCAGTGTAAGTTGTTCCAGCGTGAGTGCCCTGGGCGGTGGCCATCCCCTAAGGTACGTCAGCACAATGCTGACATCCCAGATCTGAGTGTACCTTGGTCTGGGGGAGTTAGTGTTAAAAATGCCCCTCATGATATTGATTACTAGTGGATGGGACCCCAAAGCCAGTTGTCCTGCTGCTGGAACCAAATAAGCTGACAACGCACTCCTGGCTGTATTTATGGCGCTGTAGCTGAGTCCTTCCCGATGTAATCCAACCAGGAACTCCACAACACTGGTGGGTGTTGCTGTAGTGTAGGTAGTTCCTGTTTTGGAGCAATACCGTTCCCATTTTCTTATGTTGGTCAGGTATTGTCTCCTGGTGGACTCCCGGTGGGATGCGGTCATCATGTTGATGGCGTCCTCAGACAGTCCCAGGCCCAGTAGAGGTCTTTTTAGAATCTGCAAGCCAGGAGATTGACTCTGTCATGGCACGGGTGACTAATGCCTGACACTGGGTGGATTAATAATTCCGGACTGCTGGGGAATTCCAACGGTGTTTCGACAGCCATGTCGAGGGCCACTGGGAACCATGGCTGTGTAGGCCACGGAATCCAATTGAATCTTGCGTAATACCCGACTGATGAGGCAGAAGGGAGGAAAAGCATAAAAGAACATTTTCCCCCAATACAGCGTGAATGCATCAACTGCTGCTGCCTCAGGGTCTGGTTCCCAAGCGACATACGTTGGTACCTGGTGATTCAGCCTGGATGCAAATAGATCGATATCTGGTGTGCCATATTGCTTTGTAATTTCGGCAAATACTTTGGGATTTAACATCCATTCGATGTTATCGTTAAATTTGCGTGACCTGGTGTCTGCCACTTTATTTTGCTTACCTGGTAGGTAAGTTGCTGATAACCAAGTATGTCTTTCGACACACCATTGCCAGATTAGGTTGACCAATTTGTCACACGATATCGACTTTATACCACCCATGTGGTTGATATAAGCCACCACCGTGGTATTATCTAATTGCAACCGGACATGTGCATGATGCGTATTAGATGAATATGCTTTTAAACCATAAAACGCACCCAACATTTCTAAATAGTTGATACCCCGTGTCTGTAGGCAAGATGATTCAGAATTAGTCCATCTGCCCCCTGTGCTGGATTGCATGTTAGTTGCTCCCCAGCCCAAAGCACTGGCATCCGTTTGAATGGTTAATACTGGGTTGGTGATTATTATGGGACTGGAACTGAGCCTAATGTTCCTTGTCCACCATTGTAACTCTGGAATGGATTCAGCAGTTAAATACATAGCTCGGTCAAAGTGACCAGAGTTTTGCTTTAGTGCGTGCACTTTTGCTCTTTGTAAATTTTGGTAGTGCAAAGGCCCAAATTGTACAGCTGGAAAAGCTGCTACCATTTTACCAATAACTCTAGCTACCTGCCGTATGGTTGCCTGACGTTTATGCATTAGTTCGTGGCATGATAGTGCCAATTGTGATGCTTTCCCCTTTGGCAGAGTTACAACCATGCGAACAGTATCAATCGTAAATCCCAGATAGTCCATGGTAGTGGACGGTGTAAAATTGGATTTATATGGATGTATGACAAACCCCAAAGTTTCAAACAAACGTTTGGTGGCTGCTACTGCCAAAATAGCTGTCTCCAAGGTTTTCCCTACTATTAAAATGTCGTCTAAGTACGCCATGACTATATGCTTTTGTTTTCTCAATAATGCCAAGGCGGGTTTTAAGATTTTAGTGAACAACCTTGGAGCGGAGGTTAGTCCTTTTGGTAAGGCTTTAAATTGCCATAGCTGTTTCATCCAGATAAATTTTAAGTATTTACGGTGCTCCTTGTGTATGGGTACTAAGTAGTAGGCATCTTTTAAATCAATGCCTGCTAGAAAGTAGAAATCAAAAGTCTGGCGGTTTCAAAAGTTTCCATGTTAAAATGTGTATACTTAACTGACTCGTTTAACGTAGTTAAGTCAATGATGATGCGACATCCACCATCTTTTTTAGTTTTAGTGAAAATATTAGACACAAATTCCAAAGGTTCATGTTTTGTTCTTTCAATGACACCTTTTGCTAGTAGCCTCACAAGTTCAGCTTGACCCTCTTGTTTCTCTTTGACTGAGAGGGTGAATACCCTTTGGGGTATATGCTGAACTGGCGGAATGTTTTCATGAACAAAGTCAATTTTATAGCCATGAATGCAGCTTAGTATGTACTTGTCATTAGTGATGGTTTCACATGCATCCAAAAACAAGTGCAATCTCCCCCCTGATAGTATAGAGTCCCTACTGCTCATATGCCGAGAGGTACCAGACCCACCTACCTCCATGGTTACTGGTGTTAATTTCTTCTGCCTCTTCGCTGGACGATGAGGTGTCTGCTGGGCTGTAGAGGGCTGCTGTTGACATTGATGTTGTTGTTGGGGGTGGCGCATTTTCCATGGGGTCCGCTCTGGGCCCTGGCCTAAAAAAGGCTTACGGGGAATGGTTGCGGTCCCCGAGCTTTCACCAGTCCCATATGGTGGTCTATGACTGGTGGACGCCGTGAGGTACTGCCGCCTGGGTTTGTTAGGTCTGCTCGGTCCCAAACCTGCCCTCACGAGACCAAAGGTCTTGGATTCTTCCTCTAGGTCTTTCACCTTTTTTGGAAGGTCCTTTCCAAAAGCAGATTGGAGGTTCTGAACCCGATGTTTTGCGAAGTCCCGCAAACTTAGGGTTGAGGGCAGGCTTGATGATTTCCTTGGTGCACAGCAGAGCTAATGTATCTTGCTGATTTGTGGAGATGTCCACACCTCAATGGACCGAGCATATAATGTCATCCCTGCAGTCAGGGGTTTAAGGATTTTCTGGAGCTTCAACTCCAGGTTCCTGATGTTCTGCCCCAAATGTCCCCAAATTTGGCTGTTTACAGCTGGTACATTCAATGATGTACATTTTTCTGGGGCTGAATATAGTTTAAGAGCCTCATTGACCACCCGTTCTTGTAGGGGTTTTGAGGACAGGTGGTCAATGCTGGCTGCAAGTTTCGGCTCTAAAGGCCGACCCCCTCGTGGAATGACCACGTAGCGGTTGACCACACCCAGCAGCTCTTCCTGATCCTGTACACTCTGCGTACTCCGGACATCTTCAGCCAACAACCCCTCTTCTTGACCAGCCCAGACCTGGTCGCCAATGCTGCCTTCAAAAGAAGGTGAGGCAATGGCCAGTGCCGTAAAGGGCACTGCGGGAGTGCCTGGGCGCTCTGGGCCCTCCCTTGGCGAGTCTGCTGCTGCTCTCAGCAGATCTCGCTGGAGCATTTGCTCCATAAGCCGTTCCATTCGGCTTAGGCGGCTGCCAGTGCCGCTCTCTAGCGGTGTGGCATCTTCATCCGAATCGTCGGATACTACCGCCCGGTTCTGGCTGCAGGTACCTCCAGCTCGCTGCTCAGGCTGCACTAGCGGTGCTGGGCTCGGCTCGGTAGTTTGCCGCCTCTTGCCCCCCCTCCAAAGAACGTTCCTCAACGGATAACGAACGGGGGCGAGCTGCAAGTTTCTTCCCTCTGGTCTTGTTCATTCATGGAACATAAAACAGACAAGAGAGAAAATACTGACGGCCACGGTAAAACTTACCTGTCGGCCCGACTTTTCAAATTGTAGCGGGAGCACCTTGAACTCCCGTTCGTCGCGCTGTACTGCATGAACGCTAATGTCGCGCATGCGTGCTGGACGGGGTCTTCACGTAGTCACTCACGTGACTCCGAAATAAAATTGCCTTTTCAAGGACTTTTGACAGGAATGGCAGTTTGGAAATGGGTCTGTAGTTACTAGGCAAGGTGGGGTCTAGGTTAGGTTTTTTCAGTAGGGGCTGGACCACCGCGTGCTTGAAACAGGTTGGAACAGTGCCAGTGGCCAGGGAACTGTTGATAATAGAGCGACTATTGCAATGACATCCTTCAGAAGGGCAGTGGGGGCAGGATCAAGGGGGCAGGTTGCAGGTTTCATAGCGGAGACAAGCTTTGCAAGGGAGGATAGAGTGACGGGTTGGAAACAGTCCAATTTAGATGAACAGACTCGTGAGACAGCTAGGTCACGGGTGGGAGGGGAAATGTTCATTCTAATGTTCTCAACTTTGCTGGTGAAAAATTTAGCGAATTCTTCGCACTTAGCAGGGGACCTAACTAAGCTGGTACTGGGGGCGGGACATATGACAGAGGTAATTGTGCTAAATAGGACCTTGGAGTTATGAGAGTTTTTGGAAATAAGGTCGGAGAAGTATTGTGCTCTAGCAGACTTTACTGCTTCCTGGTATTTGAGAAGATTGTTTCTCAGAATTTCGAAGGAAATTTGAAGCTTGTCACATTTCCACCTCCGTTCTGATTTTCTGCACTCCCTTCTTAGGGCTTTGGTGGTGTCATTGAGCCAAGGCCGACCTTTGGGCTTAGGCTTTTTCATTTTAAGGGGAGCGATAGAATCCAGGATGGAAGAGCAAGTGATATTAAATAAAGAGGTGAGATCCTCAGTGCTGAGATGGGGGGGGGGAGAAGCCTCAATAGTGCAGAAGTTGGGGGCAGCTGTGAGAGCCTCGGAGAATTTACTGGCAGGCAATGAATTTATGTCGCGGGAGTAGCGAACAGGGAGATGAGATTTTGCGGGAGATAAAGGCAGAGATGCGTCAAAAATGATAGCGCTGTGGTCCGATAGACAGGCCTCAGTAGTTTCAATGTTGCAGATTGTGAATCCGGACGATAACACTAGGTCGAGAGTATCCTAACTTGTGAGTGGGTCCCGTGGTGTGAAGAGTCTGTGGTCTCCGCAAAGCCATCAAGGGTGCCAAGAGACAATACCGGGAGAAACTTAAGTCCAAGTACAACCTCTGGGTCACACGGAGAATGTGGCACGGTCTGATTAAGATAAATGGATGCAAAGAATGTTCGGGGACGGCACGTGATGACGTAGGCACAGGTTGTGGTCTTCCAGCTCCTCCGAACAAAACTTAGAAAAGTACCGAGTAAGTTAAAAAAAAATTGAACAAAAGTTTCTTAGAAAGTCTATAATTCTCTATAAAGATCGGGGGATTATTGAAACATGTCTCCTAAACAAAAACTGAAGAAACATATTGGTTTAAAGAGATCGGGTGAGAAGAGGGAAGGAGGCCCTGTTGCGATGGAGAATTCTCGTGCTCAAGTTGAGAGGACTGATCCCGAAGAATGGCAAGCAGGAGCGGCGGCACCCGGGAGGAAGAAGCATGCCTCGCGTGAATACGGGGAACCGCGCATGCGCGAACAAGGGGAACCGTGCATGCGCGAAATGTCACAAGGGAAGTTAAAGAAACTACAATCCCAGGATGCCTCTGCCACAGATAGTGACATCGACCAGGACCAGGACCAAGAACATACAGACGATCAAGAAGATTCATCAGAAGATGAACCTTGCCTATTTGATAGACCTAAAGGTAAAATTGAAAGTAAAAAATATAGGGGAAGTATGGAAGAGATCTTACAAGAAGTATGTGAACAATTAAAAAATAATACCATCGCCACCAACAGAAGTTTAAAAAAAATGGATAAATTGGATAAAAAAGTTTTTAAATTGGAAGTTAAGACTGAAGATACTACTGAAAGAGTGAATAAGATCGAAGACAACGTAACTGCTTGGATAACAGAAAGGAAACAGATATTTGAAAAACTGGACTTGTTGGAGAATACTAGTAGACGAAACAATATAAAGATTGTTGGTCTTGAAGAAGGCGCAGAGGGAGAAGATTCAATAGAATTCTTTCAAAAATGGATTCCGAATATTTTGGGAATGGAAAAAAGTGAAATCGAAATTGAAATTGAAAGGGCACATAGGGCATTAAGACCAAGTCCAAAACAGGGTCAGTATCCGAGATCAATTCTGATAAAATTATTGAGATATCAAGATAAAGAAAGAATTTTGAAGGCGGCTGCACAATGCATAAAGAATTCTACTCCTCCGAAAAGTGGAGAGAATAACCTTTTTTTCTATCCTGATATAAGTTATGAGCTTTTGAAGAGAAGGAAGGAATTCAACCCTGCGAAAAAAGCCCTGTGGCAAAAAGGTTATCGATTTTACCTGCGATACCCTGCAACACTGAATATTTTTATAGAAAGAGAAGGAAACAAATTTTTTACTGATTACCAGGAAGCTGAGGAATTTGCTTTAAAACTTCCAAAGGCTCACCAGATACAAGAAGAACGACAATGAGACATGGATTGAAACGGATATGAACGGAGAGAAGATAAAGGATATGAAATGTAAAGATTGAATGAATAATGATTGGGAGAAAAGGTTATGCTAGTTCGGGGGGGGGGGGTGGAGAACCACCAATTGATGACTGCGGGATTCATGTGTGTATTCATGGCGTGTGCCATGACCCGTAAAATGGAGGGAGGTAATGCTGTTTTCTTTTTTATAAACAGCATTAGTAGGGGGTTATTTTGGGTTTCTTTAACTATTTATTTTTCTTTTTCATCTTTTAGCCTGGATGTTGGGGGGGGGGGGGGGGGATGTACAGCAACATGGTGAATTTTAAGGAAACTCCCCAAAGAACCATGATAAACGAGGTGTTAAGTAATGTTATAGATAGGAGTAATTTTGTTAAGAATAATGGTTAAATTACTGAACTTTTGAGTTTTAATGTTAATGGGTTAAATGGGCCGGTAAAAAGAAAAAGAATTTTAACACATATTAAAAAAATGAAGATAGATATAGCTTTTTTGCAGGAAATTCATTTAACAGAGATGGAACATCAGAAATTAAAAAGGGACTGGGTGGGAACGGTTACTGCAGCTTCATTCAATTCAAAAGCGAGGGGAGTTGCAATTTTGATTAATAAAACTTTACCAATCAAAATACAAAATACAATTATTGATCCTGCGGGAAGATATGTGATTATACATTGCCAACTCTTTTCGGAATTATGGACCTTGATGAATATTTATGCACCAAATGAAAATGATATAAAATTTATACAAGAAACTTTTTTGAATCTGGCCGATGCCCAAGATAAAATACTAATAGGTGGAGACTTTAATTTTTGCTTAGACCCAGTTTTAGATAGATCAGTTAGGACAGTTACAAAAACGAAAATAGCAAAATTAACTTTGTCATTGATGAAAGATTTAAATCTAACCGATATATGGAGAAGACTTAACCCAAGAGAAAGAGATTATTCTTTTTACTCATATAGACATAAAACTTATTCGAGGATTGATCTCTTTTTATTATCAACAAACATACAGGACAGAGTGAAAAATGTTGAATATAAAGCAAGAACATTATCAGATCACTCCCCTTTAACAATGTCGATGGTAATGATGGATAAAGAGGAAATTACTTATAGATGGAGATTTAATTCAACATTATTAAATCGAGAAGATTTTTGTGAGTTTATGAGAAGACATATTCAATTTTATTTAGATACAAATTCCAACTCAGTTGATGATAAATTTGTTATATGGGATGCAATGAAAGCATATTTGAGAGGACAGATAATAAGTTATACTTCCAAAATTAAGAAAGAATATATGGCCGAAGTAGAGCAATTGGAGAAAGAAATTACAAAATTAGAAAAAGAATCTCAAAGGTATGTAACGGAAGAGAAACGAAGACAACTTATCAATAAGAAGTTACAATATAATAAGTTACAATAAGAAGTTACAATATAATACATTACAGACATACCGAACAGAAAAAGCAATTATGAGAACTAAACAGAGTACTATGAGTTAGGAGAGAGATCACATAAGGTCCTTGCTTGGCAGTTGAAAGCCGAACAGTCTTCGAGAACGATTAACGCTATTAGAATAAATACAAATAAAATTACTTATAAACCTTTAGAAATTAATGAAACCTTTTTTAAAAAAAAATCTGAATTATACGTCAGAATCACAAAAAGATACTAATGAGATAGATTTTTTTAGCACAAATAAACCTTCCTAAATTAAATTTAGAAGAACAGATGGGATTAGATATGCCTTTTCATTAAAAGAGGTCAAAGAAGTGTTAATATCACTACAGAGTAATAAATCCCCAGGAGAAGATGGGTTCCCGCCAGAATTTTATAAAAAATTTAAATAATTATTAATTCCTCCTTTTATGGAGGTAATACAGCAGGCGGAAAGAACACATAACCTCCCAGAGTCTTTTACGACAGCGATTTTAACAGTAATACCAAAAAAAGATAGGGATCCTTTAAAACCAACATCATATAGACCTATATCTTTGCTGAATACAGATTATAAAATAGTAGCAACAATTTTATCTAATAGATTGTCTAAGTATTTACCAAAATTAGTACATATGGATCAAACTGGATTTATTAAAAATAGACATTCTGCAGATAATGTAACTAGGTTACTTAGTATAATGCATTTGGCACAAAAGAGGAATGAAATAAGTGTAGCATTAGCTCTGGATGCAGAAAAAGCATTTGATAGGTTAGAGTGGGATTTTTTATATAAAGTATTGGAAAAATATGGGTTAGGAACAACTTTTATAAACTGGATTAAAACTCTAAATGTGAATCCCAAAGCTAAGGTAGCGACAAATGGCAAAATTTCAACACCGTTTCAGTTAAAAAGGTCAACTAGACAAGGATGCCCATTATCACCTGCTTTATTTGTCCTGGCGATAGAACCGTTAGCTGAACTAATTAGAACTGACCCAGATATTAATGGTTTTAAAGTCAATCAGGAAGAATTTAAGATTAATTTATTTGCAGATGAGGTTTTGATACACTTAACAAAACCATTAGATTCGTTGCGCAAACTATCTTTTAGATTAGAAGAATATGGAAGAATATCAGGTTATAAAATAAATTGGGATAAAAGTGAAATTTTACCCCTTACTAAAGGAGATTACACTCAATGTCGATTACTAACCCAATTTAGATGGCCATTAACTGGTATAAAGTATTTAGGTATAAGAATTGATAATGATATGAAGAATTTATATAAATTAAATTATTTATTATTACTAAGAAAAATAAAAGAGGACCTTGATAAATGGATGACATTACCAATAACATTAATAGGAAGAGTTAATGCCGTTAAAATGAATATATTTCCGAAATTACAATATTTATTCCAAACATTACCAATACAAGTACCACAGAAGTTTTTTCAAGAGTTAAATAAATATGTGCGGAAATTTCTTTGGAAAGGTAAAATGTCAAGAATATCGTTGGAAAAATTGACATGGAAGTTTGATTCAGGAGGATTACAACTTCCGAACTTTAAGAATTATTATAAAGCAAACCAACTGAGGTTTATTGCATCTCTTTTTGAAGAAAAAAACCCGGCATGGATAAGAATAGAACTAGATAAAATAGGAGAAAATATACCAGAAGACTTTATATATAAATGGGAACCTAAATTGATACGGGGACTGAAAGAATCTCCATTATTAAAACACTTGATCGGATTATGGAATAAGGTAAATTTTGAGGATGAAACAAAAAAATCTTTATTAGGAAAGACAACTTTGATTCAGAATAGATTGATACCTTTTACAATGGATAACCAGCTTCTATATAGGTGGCATCAAAAAGGGATTAGATATATAGGTGATTGCTTTGAAAAAGGTATATTGATGTCATTTGAACAATTGAAAAATAAATATCATATATCAAATAATTCCCTTTTCTGTTACTTTCAATTAAGAGCTTATTTAAAAGATAAATTGGGTCAAACAATGTTATTGCCGAAATCTAAGGAAATTGAAAACCTAATTCAAAAAGGACAAATCATTTTTTTTACTTCTATTATATATAATCTAATTCAAAAAAGGCTCCTAAACAAGGAATTCATATATCAAGGCGAAAATGGGAAACGGATTTGAATATTGATATTGATGGAACAAATTGGTCAAAACTATGCCTTGACAGTATGAAAAATACAATAAATGTTCGGTTTAGACTAGTACAATATAACTTTCTTTTTTTTTTTTTTTTTTTTTTTGAAAAGCATATGTACAAATCGAAATAAGAAAAAACACATTTGTTACAACGTTCTTACATAGCTTCAATTTTTAAATTTTTAAAGAGAGAAAGTAAAAATAAAAATATAAAACTATAAACTTGGGGAAAGAGAGTAAGAGGGTTAAAAAAAAAAGAAAAAAGGATCTAACAATAAAAATTAACGGGAGTAGATCCGGGAGACAAAAACCACAGCTGTACATCCAACCCCCAACTCAAGTTTCAACTTTTTATTTAAATTTTTTTTTAAAAATTTTAGTCCTGTGCCAAACCCATTTACTTTTCTAAAAATTCAATAAATGGAGACCATATTTTTAAAAATAACTCAGGTTTGTCGATTAAGGCAAACCTTATTTTTTCCAAATGGAGGGTCTCTGTCATTTCCATAGTCCACATTTTAATTGTGGGGGTTATTGGTTTTTTCCAAAATTTAAGTATTAGTTTTTTCGCAGTTATTAGACTGTAATCAAGAAAATGTACCTGACTTACTGTAAAATTTGTAGTATGTTCTGATAATCCTAATATAATTAATTTTGGGTCCATATCTAATTTTTTATTAATAACTTTAGAAACTATTTTAAAAATCTCCAACCAGAAGTTTTGCATTTTTATACAAGTTACGAAAATATGAGATAAATTAGCTTCTTGAAATTGACATTTATCACACATAGGAGAGATACTAGGAAAAATCCTATTTAATTTCGTCTTCGAATAATGTAATCTATGTATTATTTTAAATTGTATTAAGGAATGTCTAGTATTCAATGAACATTGATGTATATGTTGTAAACTTTCATCCCATATATCTTGCATTATAAATTGATTCAATTCGTCCTCCCATGCTCGTCTATAAGATTCTGATGACGGAATGTCAATGTCAAGGAGAATATTGTAAATAAAAGATATTAATTTATTTGAGTTATAATGTCGATTCAGGCATACATCAAGTGTTTCTGGACCTCTAAACTTATATTCTTGCATGTGTGATTTTACATAATCTCTAAGTTGTAAATATCTAAAATAATTATTAACATGTAATCCATACTTCTGCTGTAACTCCTGAAACGAAAGAAAAGTTCCCTTATGGTAAAGATCTCCCAACCTTTTGATTCCATAACTTTTCCATTGAGCAAAGCCTCTATCTAAGACAGACGGTTTAAAAGAAGGATTATTCGCAATAGGAAGGAAAACAGATAATTTACTCAATTTTAACGTAAGCTTTAATTGTTTCCAGGTACGGATAACACTATGTATAATGGGATTACCTCCATATGTTTTTTTATTTAAATTTATTGGAGCTAAGAGGATCGCACCAATATCGAATGGTAAACAATCCTCTTTCTCCATCTTTAACCAATCCGGTTGTTGATCAGAATCATCCAACCAGCAGGTTATATTTTTAATATTAACCGCCCAATAATAAAATAAAAAGTTAGGTAAAGCAATTCCTCCATTAATTTTAGACTTACATAAGTGTCTTTTATTTATTCTATGAGTCTTGTAGTCCCAAATAAAATTAGTAACAATTGAATCAATTTTTAAAAAAAACTTTTTTGGAAGGTAGATCGGAATTGCTTGAAATAAGTATAGTAGCTGTGGCAGAAAGATCATCTTTATAGCATTACTACGACCAACTAATGATATAGGAAGTGTTTTCCAAAATTGGATATTTCTGTGTAATTTAGCAAGTAAAGGAGGAAAATTTGATTTAAATAAAGAAGTATATTTCCTAGTCACGTAAATTCCAAGATATTTAAACTTTTCATAGGCAATTTTGAAAGGAAATTGTTGAAGTATGGCCGGATTATGCTCCATTATTGGCATAATTTCACTTTTATACCAGTTAATTCTATAACCTGAAAATGAACCAAATTGAGTTATGAGATTTAATAAATTCGGAATGTTAATTTCTGGCTTTGTAATATATATTAATACATCATCCGCATATAAAGAAATTTTATTGGTTGTATGTTTAGTGTTGTAGCCATAAATATGTGAATTTGATCTAATACTCTCAGCAAGTGGTTCTATAATTAGGGCAAATAAAAGTGGTGATAGTGGACATCCTTGTCTACAACCCCTAGCTAAATGAAATTTAGATGACAGCATTTGATTAGTTAATACTCTAGCTGTTGGGGATGTATATAAAAGTTTCACCCATGCACAAAAAATTTCACCTAGTTGAAATTTTTCCATCACTGCGAAAAGATAGGGCCATTCTACTTGATCAAATGCTTTTTCAGCATCTAGCGAGATGATTGCTAAATCTTCATTTAATAGTCTATTTGAATAAATTATATTAAACAAGCGTCTCAAATTGAAAAATGAATATCGTTTGGCTATAAAGCCTGATTGATCGGGGTGTATCAAATTGTCTATAACTAGACTTAATCTCTGAGCTAAGATTTTCGCTAATATCTTCTGATCAGTATTTAAAAGAGCTATCGCCCTATACGAACCAGGGTCTTCAGAATCCTTATCTTTTTTAGGAATGAGGATTATTGTTGATTCAGTCAGAGTTTGTGGCAATCTCTGTTGTTTAAAAGCGTGACTATATACAGTTTGCAAACGTGGAGAGATCAAACCACTGAATTTTTTATAAAATTCATTATTTAAGCCATCAGGGCCAGGAGTCTTCCCATTTTTCATGGATTTAATAGTCTCTTCAACGTCTTTCATAGTTATTTCTGCGCCCAGTAAATTTCTATCACTCACATTCAACTCAGGAAGGTTACATTCCTGCAGAAACTTTTGCATCTGCGCAGAAGTATCTGTTATTTTTGATGAATATAATGACTGATAAAATTGCAAAAATCTCTGATTAATATCCTTAGGTAGTTTAAGCAAATCTCCATTTTCTGATCTAATTTTATGAATTGTAGAATCATCTTCTAATTTACGGAGTTGACGTGCTAGCAATTTCTGTGGTTTATCTCCAAATTCAAAATGTTTTTGTTTAGTATATTGAAAAAGCCTTAAAATATGAGCTGAAAGGATATAATTTAACTTATATTTGAGAACTGCAATTTTATTATGTATTTCAATAGAGGGAGCGATGGCATTTGTTATGTCTAACTGTCTTATCTGACTTTCCAGGTCATTCTGTTCAGCTCGGTTCTTCTTGTTTTGAGACGCTTGAAAAGCAATAATACATCCTCTCACAAACGCTTTAAATGTTTCCCAAAGCAGGGACGCAGGTGTTTCAGGAAGGTCATTTGCGTTAAAAAAAATCTCAAATTGCGATTTAAGATAGTCATAACATGCTTTTTCATTTAAGATTTGCGGGTTAAATCTCCAATTAGTCTGTTTCCCCGTTGCTCCTTGGAGTTTTACCCTAAATGTTAAAGGGGCATGATCGGATATAATAATATTATGATATTTTGAATTATACGTATAAGGAATAAGTTTGGAGTCCACCAAGAAATAATCAATTCTTGAATAAGTTTTATGCACAGGTGAATAAAATGAATACTCTCGGCCTGAAGGATTATCAATCCTCCAAACATCTTTTATATTTGCATTATTTATATAAGAGTTTAATAATTCACACGACTTGGATTTTGTTTTCCTTTGAGTTGAAGATCTATCCAAATAAGGATCTAATGTACAATTTAAATCTCCTCCAATTATCAAATTATATTGTCCAAATTCTGGAATGGTATTAAATATTTTTTTAAAAAATAACGGATTATCAAAATTTGGTGCGTAGACATTCACCAATATCAATTTTGTAGAATATAGTTCTCCCACTAATATAACATATCTACCTTCAGTGTCGACTATAGAGGAAGTATTTATAAATGGTATACCCTTACGAATTAAAATAGCAACACCTCTTGATTTAAAGGGAAACGATGAGTGAAATACTTTATCAATCCATTTGCCTTTCAGTCTATTATGTGCTACATTTTTTAAATGAGTTTCCTGAAGGAACATTATGTCTGCATCAATAGATTTTAAATGTGAAAGTACTTTACCTCTTTTAATTGGTTCATTAACACCCTTGACATTCCAACTACAAAATGTAATACCTTTAACCCCTGTTTTCCTAATAGAATCTTGCATCTTAACCAATGAATGGTCTATAATAAAGCAAATGGTCTGGCACCCGGACTACAACATTTTTCTTGAATGAGGGGTGGATGATTTTTTGTACAGCGTAGAGTGCCTCCCGGAAATATCTCCCAAAAGTATATAATTTCTGAAAAAAGACATGATAATAAAAGTTAAATCTAAAAAAGAAATCAATATCTAAAAGGTTAAAAGAGTGCAGGAAAAAAGAAGAGACAACTAAAGCTACAACTACAATTAGTGCAGTTAGTGTTAGCCACCCTAAGGTGGCAAAAAATCTAAGGACTTCCGTAAGATGTAAAAAAAAATTAATACTAGCTCCGTTTGTTAACACAATTATTATTTGTTTTTTGTTTTTTTTAAAAAAGAGAGATAAACGGGGCAGGCCCGAAACTAATTAGTCTATATTAAATCGATTTTTCTATCTAAAGTGTATTAATTAAGTATTCAAAGTAAGGTTTACATAAATCAAATATTACTTATACTTCTTATTAGTGATGATTAATAAAAATATACATGTTTTTTTAATTAATAATTATTAATTACGGTTAATATACGTATAGTATATACACTAAACTTAAATCTTTGAATTTTCATATTTTTAAAGTCCAATTAAATGTCTGCCAATTAAGATAGCCATGAAATCATAATCAAGCCTTCAGCGACCTTTCGATCTCCCGAACAAATTCCAGTGCTTTATTATAGTCAGTAAAAAAGGATTCTTTTTGATTGTAGGTCACTCGGAGTTTTGCTGGATACAACATACCAAATCTGAGCGCTGGGTTCTTCTTAAGAATAGATCTTGTCTCATTAAACAGTGCTCTTTTCTTAACCACCTCAAAGGGGTAATCTCTGAAGATGCGAATCTCATCGCCTCGGAATGATAAAGCTCTGTTACTAGCAATTCTTGTCAGCATATCTTCTAAAACGTGAGCATTATGCACCCTCAGAATCAAATGTCTTGGAGGCGCATTAGCACCTGGCCGTGCTCTCAGTGCTCTATGGGCTCGATCCAGCAAGGGCTTTGAATCCATTTTCAAAACTTCCTGTAATAACTCAGCAGTAAAATCACGAACGTTTTTATCTTTTTCTTTGCCTTCTTTAACACCAAGGATTCTTAAATTTTGTCGTTTTGAATGACCCTCTAAGTCAGTACATTTTTCGGTTAATCTCATCACTAAATCAGAAAGACGCTGAGTCTCCGACAATACTACTTTTGTAGTTTCAGCACTTGTCTCGGCTAAACTTTCCAAGTCACCTATAGCCTCATCATGTTGCTCTATTGACGCGGTAATGTGGTTCAGCTTACCAGAAAAATCAGAGTCCAACTTTTGTAACTTGGAGGTTACTTCCTCCATGTGTTCATTCATTTCAGCCTTTGATTTATCCAACTGCTCCTTAATAGTGGATAGTATATCCCCCTTCATTCCTTTAAGGGACACTAATTCAGCTTTCATCTCTTGTAATTCAACTGTCATATTTACCACTTTAGACTTCATATCTGAAAGCTCCTCACCCACAACGCTGCGAAATTCTTCCAATCCAATTTTTTTAGGCTGTGGATTCCGGGTTGCTCGTCTGGCAGTTTCTTCCTGACCCGATGCTGAGGTTTGGGCTGTAGCAGAGGGTTCCATCTGGCTTGATTCTTCTTCTTCCACGGGTCTTGTTCTGACCGTTCCTTTTTTAACGGTTTTTAACGGGGGGGTGCGACTTGTCGAAATTTACTTTTAAAAGTCGCGATCTGATGACGTCACCCACCCTTCGTTGAAAATTGCCGGTAAGTTGCAACGGGCCCGACCCGTTCCTCTCTTCCTAAATCGGAATGTTCACGGAGCTAGTTGACGTGCGACTTGTTCAGTCCATAACGCCACCGGAAGTCGTGACAATATAACTTTCTGCATCAATTATATATCACACCACAAAAATTAAAGAGAATAAACTCAAGTTTATCTGACCAATGTTTTCGGTGCAATCAAGAAATTGGTACTTTGTTTCATTCTACTTGGTCCTGTTCAAAAATACAACCTTTTTGGAAAAACTTAAGAAGCTTTTTAGAACAGATTATCGGAATACAACTTCCATACAACCCAAGATTTTTGTTATTGGGTGATGTTGAAGGAATAAGACCACAACTTAAAATGAATAAATATCAGAAAGAATTTATAAAAATTGCATTAGCAGTAGCCAAAAAAACTATCGCAGTTACTTGGAAATCTGATTCCTATTTAAGTATGGACCTTTGGAATAATGAAATTTCTAACTGTATCCCACTTGAAAAAATTACTTATAATTTAAGGAACAAATATGATACTTTTTTAAATATCTGGCGTCCTTATCTACAAAAGAGGGGCCTATATATATAGAAGAATTGTTCATATTTACAATGGTTCTTTTGGGAGAGATGTATATACATATACAGTTTATTCTGTTTGGAATTCCATGGGGCGTGTGCAGGACCACCAACAACCAGGCAGTCTTTAATCTTTTTTTCTTTTCTTTCTTTTTCTTATTTGGGGTTAGTATAAGGGGGGTGGGGGGGAAGGGTGGGGGGGGGGGTTGTTTTCCAAAAAGTTCTGTAAAAAATAAAAAATAAATAATAAAAAAGAATGTTCAGCCAATATCATTGGTGATAGGGCAAACCAACCTGATGAACTGAATACTTTTGTATGGAGACTTCTGGCTCTTCAGACTCCAGTGTCCCTCTCCCCAGGGTGACAGTTGCAGAGGTTAGAGCGGCCTTGCTGTGGGTAAATCCACGAAAAGCAACAGGCCTAGACGGAGTTCCTGGCCGTGTCCTTAGTAGCTGAGCGGAAACGCTGGCAGCTGTATTCGTGGACATCTTTGTTCTTTCCCTACTCCGTTCTCAGGTACCCAACTGCCTCTTGAAGACCACCATCATTCCAGTGTCGAGGAAAGGCAAAACCTCAAGTTTAAACGACCACCGAACAGAAGCCATGACATCCACCATCATGAAATGTTTTGGGAGGCTTGCAATGGAACGCATTATATCCAGTCTAGCCAGCGTCCTTGACCCACTGCAGTTCGCCTACCGCCACAACAGGTCCACGGACGATGCCATCGCCCTATCCCTACACTTATTCCCAGATCACCTGGAGCGTAGTAATTGCCGGGATTCTGAAATACAAGTGTGAAGCAAGATAAACGTAGAAGACTCAGATGACACCCGTGGAGCGAGGAAAACGTATCGAATGTCCGAAATGAGTGACCCAATAAAATAACTGATAGTCCGAAACAAATGCATACTTCGCACAACTCAAGCGCACCTGAGCTGGAGTGAAAATTACGTCGCCATCGCACCTGAACATTGCTACAAAATCAGTTCAAGCCGAACAATAGAAATAGAAATAGCCGATCATGCTTACTTATTGCTAAAGTCGATTTGGTAGCTATATTCCAAATGTTGTGGATGTATAAATGCACTATCTTCAACATGTCTCAACTACCGTTACTGTTAGCTCGTTCTTTATACCCATCACCATCTGAGTGTTAAGGTCTTTCCTTCCAGTTCCTTGTAAATCTAGCCTCTCTTAACCCTCTGATCTCTGTTATTTGCTTCTCCATTCTGGGTAAATGACAGTGCATCCATTCTATTTATTCCCCTCACGATTTATACACCTTTGTAACATTACCACTCCCCCCCTCTCCCAGCCTCCTGCCATCCAAGGAATATAGAACTTAACTCCACCTAGAGCTCAGGCCATAAAGATAATTATGAGCGAAGCCCTGCTTTAACTAACAACGGTGATACCACAAATGGGAAAAAGGTACATAGACTGGACCGAGAGCCACGAGTCACACGGCAGAGAAACAGCCCAGCAACTATCCTTGTCTACGATTTCCAATTAATAAGTCCCAGCACATGCTCCGTAGATTATTATGCTTCGACGTTATCTCATTTAAAGAGCGCGATACGGATCTTCAACTCGGTGCAGAGATTGAAGTCATGATTTGTCCGTCGAAAAAAAAGTGCCCTTCAAAGGACCAACAGTTGATCAGATGGTCTACCCTGTCACCTTCACGATAGTTCATACGGTCTGCCATCCCTACTCCATGGCGGATATTTGTCTATGGAACAGATGCGCTACATTACTGCGAACTATGTTCTGCATTCTGTATCTTCCTTTTGCTTCATTTATTGTTCTTGGTTTTGAACTGATAATATTTGTATATCGTATTTAATCTGTTTGGATCGCATATAGCACAACGTTATTCGTGCGGCTCGATAAACGTGGCAATAATGAACCTGAACCTGAAGCCTAAATCTCAATCCACCTTTCAACTTATTTGGTTACACCTTTACAAACCAATGAGCCTCATAGTTAATAGAAGCATTGTATCATTAATACTTTTACCTATGCACATCGGCACAAATCGGGTTCTACATCGGGTCCAATGAAGGATTTATGTTTCTATAGAACTCTAATGCTCCAAATGCAAAGATGCGGCTCCCAGAGGAACGGTGGACCGGAATTATGCAAGGTGGCTTGAGAAAAGATTGTTAATTATTACAAATACGCGGACAAATCGGGGTTTGGTGGAAATATGAAAACTACATTCATAAAGATATTTTTTTATTCACAAAATGCTGGAGTAACTCAGCAGGTCAGGCAGCATCTCGGGAGAGAAGGAATGGGTGACGTTTCGGGTCGAGACCCTTCTTCAGACTGATGTCGGGGGTGGGACAAAGGAAGGATATAGGTGGAGACAGGAAGATAGAGGGAGATCTGGGAAGGAGGAGGGGAAGGGAGGGACAGAGGAGCTATCTGAAGTTGGAGAAGTCGACATTCATACCACCGGGCCGCAAACTGCCCAGGCGAAATATGAGGTGCTGCTCCTCCAATTTCCGGCGGGCCTCACTATGGCACTGGAGGAGGCCCATGACAGAGAGGTCAGACTGGGAATGGGAGGGGGAGTTGAAGTGCTGGGCCACCGGGAGATCAGTGGCGTTAATGCGGACCGAGCGCAGGTGTTCAGCGAAGCGATCGCCGAGCCTGCGCTTGGTTTCGCCGATATAGATGAGTTGACATCTAGAGCAGCGGATGCAATAGATGAGGTTGGAGGAGGTGCAGGTGAACCTCTGTCTCACCTGGAAAGAATGTTTGGGTCCTTTGATGGAGTTGAGGGGGGAGGTAAAGGGACAGGTGTTGCATCTCGTGCGGTTGCAAGGGAAAGTGCCCGGGGTTAGGGTGGTTTGGGTAGGAAGGGACGAGTGGACCAGGGAGTTGCGGAGGGAACGGTCTCTGCGGAATGCAGAGAGGGGAGGGGATGGGAAGATATGGCCAGTGGTGGGGTCCTGTTGTAGGTGACGGAAATGTTGGTGGATGATATGTTGGATCCGCTGGCTGGTGGGGTGGAAGGTGAGAACGAGGGGGATCCTGTCCTTGTTGCGAGTGGGGGGATGGGGAGCAAGAGCGGAGCTGCGGGATGTAGAAGAGACCCTAGTGAGAGCCTCATCTATAATGGAGGAGGGGAAGCCCCGTTTTCTGAAAAACGAGGACATCTCGGAAGCCCTAGTCTGAAACACCTCATCCCGGGCACAGATGCGGCGTAGACGGAGGAATTGGGAGTAGGGGATAGACTTTTTGCAGGGGACCGGGTGGGAAGAAGTGTAGTCCAGATAGCTGTGCGAGTCGGTGGGCTTGTAATAAATGTCCGTCACTAATTTTTCTCCTGTGATGGAGATGGTGAGGTCCAGAAACGGGAGGGAGATGTCAGAGATAGTCCAGGTATATTTAAGGGCAGGATGGAAATTGGAGGTGAAGTGTATAAAGTCAGTGAGTTCTGCATGGGTGCAAGAGGTAGCACCAATGCAGTCGTCGATGTAGATGAGTTGACATCTAGAGCAGCGGATGCAATAGATGAGGTTGGAGGAGGTGCACCCCCGACATCAGTCTGAAGAAGGGTCTCGACCCGAAACGTCACCCATTCCTTCTCTCCCGAGATGCTGCCTGACCTGCTGAGTTACTCCAGCATTTTGTGAATAAATCGATTTGTACCAGCATCTGCAGTTATTTTCTTATACTTCATAAAGATATTCTGTATCAAGAACTATTTTCTTCATTCTGTAGCTTCCCCTTAACCCGATCTATTGCACTTTTCGTTACACTGATTGTTTTTGTGTTTGGAATATTTGAACTGAGTGAATAGCATGCAAAAACAAGGCTTTCCACTGCACATCGGTACATGTGATAATAATAGACCTAACCTGACCAAATGACCTGAGATAAATAATGACTCTGATCAGCGCGGGAATGTTCGTACTGCGATGCTGACTAAGATTGTACACGATTGTACACAGGCGGTGTTGATATAAAAGAGAAGGTGATGAATGGCCGTTAACCAGAAATGGATTGTTGGGCAGTGGCGAAGAGAAGGTGAAGTGTGGGGATGGGAGTAAGAAAACAAAATACACGCTGATATTGGGTTGCGGGCCGTAATAATTCTCCGGCATCTGAAATACAAGAGGAGGTCGGGATATACTCAGATGGCAGAACACATCCGCGGAGAGAAGGAATATATGTTATGTCAGAAGTTAATGATTTCATCAAAACGATATTGACGAGCAACATGCAGTGTGGTATCAATTTTCAAACCAAAAGCAACATCGGTGCTGCTCGTCGGCCCACCTGGACATTGTTGCAGAATCAGTTGCTGCTCAACATTTATTGCACAACAGCTACCTAATTATTTCTTGCTACTGTCTCATTGGCATCTGTATTTCCAAATGCTCTGGCTGTAGAACACTTCACCACTAACTCCTTCGACTGCTTGTCCCATGTACCCACCACCGTTGGAGTGTAAATTCCTTCCTTCAGTTTCTTTTAAATCTTGCCACTCTGACGTGGAGCAATCACATTGAAGCGACACCCTAGAAGGCACACAAACGAAAACAAAAAGACAATTGTTATGTCCCCTGTTACCGTTGTCAAAATACGGCAACAGAATAAAGGGGAGGCCATTTAAAACTGAGGTTATTCACCCAGATAGTTGTGAATTTGTGGATTTCTCTGCCACAGAAGGCAGTGGCGGTCAATTCACTTTGTTGAATTTGAAAGAGAGTTAGATAGAGCTCAGGGGCTAGTGGTATCAAGGGATATGGGGAGAAGGCAGGCACAGGTTACTGATTGTGGATGATGAGCCATGATCACAATGAACGGCGCTGCTGGATCGAAAGGCCAAATGTCCTCCTCCTGCAACTATTTTCAATGTTTCTACAAGCATATTGTTACATTTAATGGCAGCTTGGTCAGGGAATAACTCTGCCAGGACCGCGAGAAATTGCAGAGGATTGTAAATATAGCCCAGTCTATTAGAGACCCCAGACCAATCATATTATCCATCTACATTCCACGCTGCATAACATTACCCAAACACCCAACATAATCAAAGACTTTGCCAACCCCGCTCAGTTCTTCTTTCCCCAACTCCAAATGGTAGAGAAGCTTGAAAGCGCGCATCACCAGACTTAGGAATAGGTTCATTTCCTCCGTTATTGGGCGGTCCTTCCATAGGCTAGGATACTAATTCAATTCCCTCTACCCCATCATGGACATTGAACTTCGTCTGAGGTACAGATGTACAACCATGCGCTGCAGTGCTGATACATGGATTCTGCACTCTGTAACTTCCACTTTTCTCTATCTATTGTCATGTGTCATACACCGCCGGGACAGGTCCTTCCACCCAGCCTGCCAACGCCGATCAATGTACCCCATCTACAATGTCCCAACTACCGCCGTTGCCGTGGATCACTCTCAACTCTTCCTAGATGTGCTTGTCCAAATGTATTTTAAATGATGTTAAATAGGCATGCAATAGCCCATCTACAGTTTGTATTTCAACGACCTCCTTTTGCACCTCATTCTATATGTCTTCCACCCGCTGTGCGAATCCATACAGTTACCACGCTTTGAGTGGATCCACACACACAAGTGCCCTTTGTCGACGAGCTTGAATCGACAGCATCAATATATGAGGAATGTAATCTCTTTGGATAGCATGCAGAACAAAGTTGTTTGCTGCACCTCGGAACATGTAACAATATTAAATCTAAAACTGAAGCTAAAACCTAAAGCGCCTGTCACCTGCAGTAGCCACAACAACACCAAACCAGCAGGATCTTCCGTCGGTCGTAGAAGCATTGCTTCATCCGTCGTTCGAGCTGTGCACCACGGCACAGCAAGTAATATTTTTGCTTTCTGTTTTCACAGAACGCGAGTTCTCCAATTGCACTTGTCCAGTTCTATGGAGAACAGAATTAGGCAATGTGACCATATTCAGCATGACATTCTATGCAATGAACCATTTTCTGCATTCTGTATCTTCCTCGCTCCATCTACGGACTTTAACTGATTGTAGTTGATGGTGTATCTAAACTGAGCGGAAAGCGTGCAAACCCACGCCTTTCATTGCACCTCGGAACATGTGATGATAATAGACGTGGTCTAACCTCACCTAACCGAATGATCTGACATAAGTAACAACTATGATCAGAGCTGAATATTCGAACTAAGATGACTACTAAGATTTTCCATGTAATACAAAACGGTATTGATATACAAAAGAAGGTACTGAGTGGGAGTTAACCACAAATGAACTGTTGGACAAATGCGAAGACACGGTGAGGAGGAAGATCACAGTAAAACACCTGATACCGTATCGCGAACCGTATTAATGACCGTGCATGTGCATTACTGGTGTATAGAAAATAGACAATAGACAATAGGTGCAGGAGTAGGCCATTTGGCCCTTCGAGCCAGCACCGCCATTCAATGTGATCATGGCTGATCATTCTCAATCAGTACCCCGTTCCTGCCTTCTCCCCATACTCCCGACTCCGCTATCCTTAGGAGCTCTATCTAGCTCTCTCTTGAAAGCGTCCAGAGAATTGGCCTCCACTGCCTTCTGAGGGAGAGAATTCCACAGATTTACAACTCTCTGAATGAAAAACGTTTTCCTCGCCTCCATTCCAAATGGCCTACCTCTTATTTTTAAACTGTAGCCCCTGGTTCTGGAGTCCCCCAACATTGGGAACATGTTTCCTGCCTCCAGCTTGTCCAATCCATTAATAATCTTATATGCTCGGGGACATGTCTGTCTAGACCGCGAGAAATTGCAGGAAGTTATAAATGGAGGCCAATCCATCACACAGAACAAACGTTCCACCATTGACTCCATCTACACATCACGTTGTCTCGAAAAGAAATCAGCCAAAGTAATCAAATACTTTTTTAAAAAACACATTTTTAGGTCTCTTCCTCGGGGCGAGTTTGGGTTTGTGTTTGGGTTTGTGTTTGGGTTTGTGTTTGGGTTTGTGTTTGTGTTTGGGTTTGGGTTTGTGTTTGGGTTTGTGTTTGGGTTTGTGTTTGGGTTTGTGTTTGGGTCTGTGTTTGTGTTTGGGTTTGTGTTTGGGTTTGTGTTTGGGTTTGTGTTTGGGTTTGTGTTTGGGTTTGTGTTTGGGTCTGTGTTTGTGTTTGGGTTTGTGTTTGGGTTTGTGTTTGGGTTTGTGTTTGGGTTTGTGTTTGTTTGGGTCTGTGTTTGGGTTTGTGTTTGGGTCTGTGTTTGTGTTTGTGTTTGGGTCTGTGTTTGTGTTTGTGTTTGTGTTTGTGTTTGGGTCTGTGTTTGTGTTTGTGTTTGGGTCTGTGTTTGGGTTTGTGTTTGGGTTTGTGTTTGGGTCTGTGTTTGGGTTTGTGTTTGAGTCTGTGTTTGTGTTTGTGTTTGGGTCTGTGTTTGGGTTTGTGTTTGTGTTTGTGTTTGGGTTTGTGTTTGGGTTTGTGTTTGGGTCTGTGTTTGTGTTTGTGTTTGTGTTTGTGTTTGGGTCTGTGTTTGGGTCTGTGTTTGGGTTTGTGTTTGGGTTTGGGTCTGTGTTTGGGTTTGTGTTTGGGTTTGTGTTTGGGTTTGTGTTTGTGATTGTGTTTGGGTCTGTGTTTGTGTTTGGGTTTGTGTTTGGGTTTGTGTTTGGGTTTGTGTTTGGGTTTGTGTTTGGGTTTGTGTTTGGGTCTGTGTTTGGGTTTGTGTTTGGGTCTGTGTTTGTGTTTGGGTCTCCCCCCCTCTCCCCCCCTCTCTCTCTCCCCCCCAGCTCTCTCCCCCCCCTCTCTCTCTCCCCCAGCTCTATCTCTCCCCCCCTCTCTCTCCCCCCCCAGCAATAAAAAACAGACGTCACCCTAATTGTGTGCGTGTGTGTGTGTGTGTGTGTGTGTGTGTGTGTGTGTGAGCTGACTGACTTACCCCATTCTAGTAGACACTCCGACACTCCAGCAGTTGTGACCAAGCTTGCGATGGCCGTCTTTTATCTGCCTGCCTGCCTGCCTGCCACCCGCGCCAACCTGAAGGGCCCAAACACTTGTCTTACACTCAGCCCATAACAGATATTGATTAACCCCGTACATACATACATACTTATACGGAACAGGGATAAAGAATAAACAGGTGTCGTGCGTGTGTGTGCGCGCGCGTTATAAACAAGTGCTGTCTGTGAAAAAATCTTTATTGGTGTACGGTTCCTCCTGACATCCACCCACCCACCCACCGATCGATCAATCAATCAATCTTTGATTAATTCTTATTATTAATAATATAAATTATTATTACTATAGTATTATTATTGTATTTACTACCCCCGGCATCGCATTAGGATGACTTTTCAGGCTGCTGCAATGTTAAATGCAGTGATCGCCTTGCATTAAAGAAATATTGCAACACCCTGCGATGTGAAATGCAATAATAATCCTGCAAAACCTCTCAAATGTTAAATGCGACTAATGCATCGCATTAGGATAACTTTGCAGGCTGCTGCAATGTTAAATGTAGTGATGGCCTTGCATTAAAGTCATCTAGCGACCCCCAGTGGATGTTAAATGCATTAAATTAATTGCAATCATCCTGCAAAACAACTCAAATGTTAAATGCAACTAATGCATCGTATTAGGATAACTTTGCAGGCTGCTGCATTGTTAAATGCAGCGCTGGCGTTGCATTAAACCAATATTGCAAACCCCTGGGATGTTAAATGCAATAAAATTAATTGCAATAATTTTGCAAAGCCTCTCAAATGTTAAATGCAATTAATGCAACGCATTAGAACAACTTTGCAGGCTCCTGCAATGTTAAATGCAGCGCAGGCCTTGCATTAAAGCAAAATTGCAGCTGTTCTGGGGTATTAAACGCATTAAAATCATTGTAATAATCATGCAAAATCTCTCAAATGTTCAATGCAACTAATGCATCGTACCATTAAAATCTTTATTGGTGTACGGTTCCTCCTGACATCCATCCACCCACCCACTCACCGATCAATCAATCAATCAATCTTTGATTAATTCTTATTATTATTAATAATATAAATTATTATTACTATAGTATTATTATTGTATTTACTACCCCCGGCATGTAGCGGAACCTCCAGGGCAGGGAGGAGACTATCGGGCATGTGGAAGTGCTTCTGGGAAGTGTGTCTGATGTGTGTGGGTCTGTGTGTGTCTGTGTGTGTGTCTGTGTGTGTGTCTGTGTGTGGGTGTGTGTGTGTGTCTGTGTGTGTGTCTGTGTGTGTGTCTGTGTTTGGGTCTGTGTTTGGGTCTGTGTTTGGGTTTGTGTTTGGGTTTGTGTTTGGGTCTGTGTTTGGGTTTGTGTTTGGGTTTGTGTTTGGATTTGTGTTTGGGTTTGTGTTTGGGTTTGTGTTTGGGTCTGTGTTTGGGTTTGTGTTTGTGTTTGTGTTTGGGTTTGTGTTTGGGTCTGTGTTTGGGTTTGTGTTTGGGTTTGTGTTTGGATTTGTGTTTGTGTTTGTGTTTGGGTTTGTGTTTGGGTTTGTGTTTGGGTCTGTGTTTGGGTTTGTGTTTGGGTTTGTGTTTGGGTCTGTGTTTGGGTTTGTGTTTGGGTTTGTGTTTGGGTCTGTTGCAATAATCATGCAAAACCTCTCAAATGTTACATGCAATTGATGCATCGCATTAGGATAACTTTGCAGGCTGCTGCAATGTTAAATGCAGTGATGACCTTGCATTAAAGTCACCTAGCTACCCCCAATGGATGTTATATGCATTAAATTAATTGCAATAATTTTGCAAAACCTCTCAAATGTTAAATGCAACAAATGCATCGCATTAGGATGACTTTTCAGGCTGCTGCAATGTTAAATGCAGTGATCGCCTTGCATTAAAGAAATATTGCAACACCCTGCGATGTGAAATGCAATAATAATCCTGCAAAACCTCTCAAATGTTAAACGTGACTAATGCATCGTATTAGGATAACTTTGCAGGCTACTGCAATGTTAAATGCAGTGATGGCCTTGCATTAAAGTCATCTAGCGACCCCCAATGGATGTTATATGCATTAAATTAATTGCAATAATTTTGCAAAACCTCTCAAATGTTAAATGCAACAAATGCATCGCATTAGGATGACTTTTCAGGCTGCTGCAATGTTAAATGCAGTGATCGCCTTGCATTAAAGAAATATTGCAACACCCTGCGATGTGAAATGCAATAATAATCTTGCAAAACCTCTGAAATGTTAAACGTGACTAATGCATCGTATTAGGATAACTTTGCAGGCTACTGCAATGTTAAATGCAGTGATGGCCTTGGATTAAAGTCATCTAGCGACCCCCAATGGATGTTATATGCATTAAATTAATTGCAATAATTTTGCAAAACCTCTCAAATGTTAAATGCAACAAATGCATCGCATTAGGATGACTTTTCAGGCTGCTGCAATGTTAAATGCAGTGATCGCCTTGCATTAAAGAAATATTGCAACACCCTGCGATGTGAAATGCAATAATAATCCTGCAAAACCTCTCAAATGTTAAACGTGACTAATGCTTTGTATTAGGATAACTTTGCAGGCTACTGCAATGTTAAATGCAGTGATGGCCTTGCATTAAAGTCACCTAGCTACCCCCAATGGATGTTTTCTGCATTAAATTAATTGCAATAATTTTGCAAAACCTCTCAAATGTAAAATGCAACAAATGCATCGCATTAGGATGACTTTTCAGGCTTGCTGCAATGTTAAATGCAGTGATCGCCTTGCATTAAAGAAATATTGCAACACCCTGCGATGTGAAATGCAATAATAATCCTGCAAAACCTCTCAAATGTTAAATGCGACTAATGCATCGCATTAGGATAACTTTGCAGGCTGCTGGAATGTTAAATACAGTGATGGCCTTGCATTAAAGTCATCTAGCGACCCCCAGTGGATGTTAAATGCATTAAATTAATTGCAAACATCCTGCAAAACCTCTCAAATGTTAAATGCAACTAATGCATCGTATTAGGATAAATTTGCAGGCTGCTGGATTGTTAAATGCAGCGCTGGCGTTGCATTAAAGCAATATTGCAACCCCCTGGGATGTTAAATGCAATAAAATTAATTGCAATAATTTTGCAAAACCTCTCAAATGTTAAATGCAACTAATGCATCGTATTAGGATAACTTTGCAGGCTGCTGCATTGTTAAATGCAGCGCTGGCGTTGCATTAAAGCAACATTGCAACCCCTGGGATGTTAAATGCAATAAAATTAATTGCAATAATTATGCAAAACCTCTCAAATGTTAAATGCAATTAATGCAACGCATTAGAACAACTTTGCAGGCTCCTGCAATGTTAAATGCAGCGCAGGCCTTGCATTAAAGCAAAATTGCAGCTGTTCTGGGGTATTAAACGCATTAAAATCATTGTAATAATCATGCAAATTTCTCAAATGTTCAATGCAACTAATGCATCGTACCATTAAAATCTTTATTGGTGTACGGTTCCTCCTGACATCCATCCACCCACTCACCGATCAATCAATCAATCAATCTTTGATTAATTCTTATTATTATTAATAATATAAATTATTATTACTATAGTATTATTATTGTATTTACTTCCCCCGGCACGTAGCGGAACCTCCAGGGCAGGGAGGAGACTATCCGGCATGTGGAAGTGCTTCTGGGAAGTGTGTCTGATGTGTGTGGGTCTGTGTGTGTCTGTGTGTGTGTTTGTGTGTGTGTCTGTGTGTGGGTGTGTGTGTGTCTGTGTGTGTGTGTCTGTGTGTGTGTCTGTGTTTGGGTCTGTATTTGGGTCTGTGTTTGGGTCTGTGTTTGGGTTTGTGTTTGGGTCTGTGTTTGGGTCTGTGTTTGGGTTTGTGTTTGGATTTGTGTTTGGGTTTGTGTTTGGGTTTGTGTTTGGGTCTGTGTTTGGGTTTGTGTTTGTGTTTGGGTTTGTGTTTGGGTTTGTGTTTGGGTTTGTGTTTGGATTTGTGTTTGGGTTTGTGTTTGGGTTTGTGTTTGGGTTTGTGTTTGGGTTTGTGTTTGGGTCTGTGTTTGGGTTTGTGTTTGGGTTTGTGTTTGGGTCTGTGTTTGGGTTTGTGTTTGGGTTTGTGTTTGGGTCTGTTGCAATAATCATGCAAAACCTCTCAAATGTTACATGCAATTGATGCATCGCATTAGGATAACTTTGCAGGCTGCTGCAATGTTAAATGCAGTGATGGCCTTGCATTAAAGTCATCTAGCGACCCCCAATGGATGTTATATGCATTAAATTAATTGCAATAATTTTGCAAAACCTCTCAAATGTTAAATGCAACAAATGCATCGCATTAGGATGACTTTTCAGGCTGCTGCAATGTTAAATGCAGTGATCGCCTTGCATTAAAGAAATATTGCAACACCCTGCGATGTGAAATGCAATAATAATCCTGCAAAACCTCTCAAATGTTAAACGTGACTAATGCATCGTATTAGGATAACTTTGCAGGCTACTGCAATGTTAAATGCAGTGATGGCCTTGCATTAAAGTCATCTAGCGACCCCCAATGGATGTTATATGCATTAAATTAATTGCAATAATTTTGCAAAACCTCTCAAATGTTAAATGCAACAAATGCATCGCATTAGGATGACTTTTCAGGCTGCTGCAATGCTAAATGCAGTGATCGCCTTGCATTAAATAAATATTGCAACACCCTGCGATGTGAAATGCAATAATAATCCTGCAAAACCTCTCAAATGTTAAACGTGACTAATGCTTCGTATTAGGATAACTTTGCAGGCTACTGCAATGTTAAATGCAGTGATGGCCTTGCATTAAAGTCACCTAGCTACCCCCAATGGATGTTTTCTGCATTAAATTAATTGCAATAATTTTGCAAAACCTCTCAAACGTTAAATGCAACAAATGCATCGCATTAGGATGACTTTTCAGGCTTGCTGCAATGTTAAATGCAGTGATCGCCTTGCATTAAAGAAATATTGCAACACCCTGCGATGTGAAATGCAATAATAATCCTGCAAAACCTCTCAAATGTTAAATGCGACTAATGCATCGCATTAGGATAACTTTGCAGGCTGCTGCAATGTTAAATGCAGTGATGGCCTTGCATTAAAGTCATCTAGCGACCCCCAATGGATGTTAAATGCATTAAATTAATTGCAATAATTTTGCAAAACCTCTCAAATGTTAAATGCAACTAATGCATCGTATTAGGATAACTTTGCAGGCTGCTGCATTGTTAAAAGCAGCGCTGGCGTTGCATTAAAGCAATATTGCAACCCCCTGGGATGTTAAATGCAATAAAATTAATTGCAATAATTTTGCAAAACCTCTCAAATGTTAAATGCAATTAATGCAACGCATTAGAACAACTTTGCAGGCTCCTGCAATGTTAAATGCAGCGCAGGCCTTGCATTAAAGCAAAATTGCAGCTGTTCTGGGGTATTAAACGCATTAAAATCATTGTAATAATCATGCAAAATCTCTCAAATGTTCAATGCAACTAATGCATCGTACCATTAAAATCTTTATTGGTGAACGGTTCCTCCTGACATCCATCCACCCACTCACCGATCAATCAATCAATCAATCTTTGATTAATTCTTATTATTATTAATAATATAAATTATTATTACTATAGTATTATTATTGTATTTACTACCCCCGGCACGTAGCGGAACCTCCAGGGCAGGGAGGGGACTATCCGGCATGTGGAAGTGCTTCTGGGAAGTGTGTCTGATGTGTGTGGGTCTGTGTGTGTCTGTGTGTGTGTCTGTGTGTGTGTCTGTGTGTGGGTGTGTGTGTTTGTGTCTGTGTGTGTGTCTGTGTGTGTGTCTGTGTTTGGGTCTGTGTTTGGGTCTGTGTTTGGGTCTGTGTTTGGGTTTGTGTTTGGGTCTGTGTTTGGGTCTGTGTTTGGGTTTGTGTTTGGATTTGTGTTTGGGTTTGTGTTTGGGTTTGTGTTTGGGTCTGTGTTTGGGTTTGTGTTTGTGTTTGGGTTTGTGTTTGGGTCTGTGTTTGGGTTTGTGTTTGGGTTTGTGTTTGGATGTGTGTTTGGGTTTGTGTTTGGGTTTGTGTTTGGGTTTGTGTTTGGGTCTGTGTTTGGGTTTGTGTTTGGGTTTGTGTTTGGGTCTGTATTTGGGTTTGTGTTTGGGTTTGTGTTTGGGTCTGTTGCAATAATCATGCAAAACCTCTCAAATGTTACATGCAATTGATGCATCGTATTAGGATAACTTTGCAGGCTACTGCAATGTTAAATGCAGTGATGGCCTTGCATTAAAGTCATCTAGCGACCCCCAATGGATGTTATATGCATTAAATTAATTGCAATAATTTTGCAAAACCTCTCAAATGTTAAATGCAACAAATGCATCGCATTAGGATGACTTTTCAGGCTGCTGCAATGCTAAATGCAGTGATCGCCTTGCATTAAATAAATATTGCAACACCCTGCGATGTGAAATGCAATAATAATCCTGCAAAACCTCTCAAATGTTAAACGTGACTAATGCTTCGTATTAGGATAACTTTGCAGGCTACTGCAATGTTAAATGCAGTGATGGCCTTGCATTAAAGTCACCTAGCTACCCCCAATGGATGTTTTCTGCATTAAATTAATTGCAATAATTTTGCAAAACCTCTCAAACGTTAAATGCAACAAATGCATCGCATTAGGATGACTTTTCAGGCTTGCTGCAATGTTAAATGCAGTGATCGCCTTGCATTAAAGAAATATTGCAACACCCTGCGATGTGAAATGCAAAAATAATCCTGCAAAACCTCTCAAATGTTAAATGCGACTAATGCATCACATTAGGATAACTTTGCAGGCTGCTGCAATGTTAAATGCAGTGATGGCCTTGCATTAAAGTCATCTAGCGACCCCCAATGGATGTTAAATGCATTAAATTAATTGCAATCATCCTGCAAAACCTCTCAAATGTTAAATGCAACTAAGGCATCGTATTAGGATAACTTTGCAGGCTGCTGGATTGTTAAATGCAGCGCTGGCGTTGCATTAAAGCAATATTAGACAATAGATAGACAATAGACAATAGGTGCAGGAGTAGGCCATTCAGCCCTTCGAGCCAGCACCGCCATTCAATGCGATCATGGCTGATCACTATCAATCAGTACCCCGTTCCTGCCTTCTCCCCATACCCCCTCACTGCAACCCCTGGGATGTTAAATGCAATAAAATTAATTGCAATAATTTTGGAAAACCTCTCAAATGTTAAATGCAACTAATGCATCGTATTAGGATAACTTTGCAGGCTGCTGCATTGTTAAAAGCAGCGCTGGCGTTGCATTAAAGCAATATTGCAACCCCCTGGGATGTTAAATGCAATAAAATTAATTGCAATAATTTTGCAAAACCTCTCAAATGTTAAATGCAACAAATGCATCGCATTAGGATGACTTTTCAGGCTGCTGCAATGTTAAATGCCGTGATCGCCTTGCATTAAAGAAATATTGCATCACCCTGCGATGTGAAATGCAATAATAATCCTGCAAAACCTCTCAAATGTTAAATGCGACTAATGCATCGTATTAGGATAACTTTGCAGGCTGCTGCATTGTTAAATGCAGCGATGGCGTTGCATTAAAGCAATATTGCAACCACTGGGATGTTAAATGCAATAAAATTAATTGCAATAATTTTGCAAAACCTCTCAAATGTTAAATGCAATTAATGCAACGCATTAGAACAACTTTGCAGGCTCCTGCAATGTTAAATGCAGCGCAGGCCTTGCACTAAAGCAAAATTGCAGCTGTTCTGGGGTATTAAACGCATTAAAATCATTGTAATAATCATGCAAAATCTCTCAAATGTTCAATGCAACTAATGCATCGTACCATTAAAATCTTTATTGGTGAACGGTTCCTCCTGACATCCATCCACCCACTCACCGATCAATCAATCAATCAATCTTTGATTAATTCTTATTATTATTAATAATATAAATTATTATTACTATAGTATTATTATTGTATTTACTACCCCCGGCACGTAGCGGAACCTCCAGGGCAGGGAGGAGACTATCCGGCATGTGGAAGTGCTTCTGGGAAGTGTGTCTGATGTGTGTGGGTCTGTGTGTGTCTGTGTGTGTGTCTGTGTGTGTGTCTGTGTGTGGGTGTGTGTGTGTGTGTCTGTGTGTGTGTCTGTGTGTGTGTCTGTGTTTGGGTCTGTGTTTGGGTCTGTGTTTGGGTCTGTGTTTGGGTTTGTGTTTGGGTCTGTGTTTGGGTTTGTGTTTGGGTTTGTGTTTGGGTCTGTGTTTGGGTTTGTGTTTGGGTTTGTGTTTGGGTTTGTGTTTGGATTTGTGTTTGGGTTTGTGTTTGGGTTTGTGTTTGGGTCTGTGTTTGGGTTTGTGTTTGTGTTTGGGTTTGTGTTTGGGTCTGTGTTTGGGTTTGTGTTTGGGTTTGTGTTTGGATGTGTGTTTGGGTTTGTGTTTGGGTTTGTGTTTGGGTTTGTGTTTGGGTCTGTGTTTGGGTTTGTGTTTGGGTTTGTGTTTGGGTCTGTGTTTGGGTTTGTGTTTGGGTTTGTGTTTGGGTCTGTTGCAATAATCATGCAAAACCTCTCAAATGTTACATGCAATTGATGCATCGCATTAGGATAACTTTGCAGGCTGCTGCAATGTTAAATGCAGTGATGGCCTTGCATTAAAGTCACCTAGCTACCCCCAATGGATGTTATATGCATTAAATTAATTGCAATAATTTTGCAAAACCTCTCAAATGTTAAATGCAACAAATGCATCGCATTAGGATGACTTTTCAGGCTGCTGCAATGCTAAATGCAGTGATCGCCTTGCATTAAATAAATATTGCAACACCCTGCGATGTGAAATGCAATAATAATCCTGCAAAACCTCTCAAATGTTAAACGTGACTAATGCTTCGTATTAGGATAACTTTGCAGGCTACTGCAATGTTAAATGCAGTGATGGCCTTGCATTAAAGTCACCTAGCTACCCCCAATGGATGTTTTCTGCATTAAATTAATTGCAATAATTTTGCAAAACCTCTCAAACGTTAAATGCAACAAATGCATCGCATTAGGATGACTTTTCAGGCTTGCTGCAATGTTAAATGCAGTGATCGCCTTGCATTAAAGAAATATTGCAACACCCTGCGATGTGAAATGCAATAATAATCCTGCAAAACCTCTCAAATGTTAAATGCGACTAATGCATCACATTAGGATAACTTTGCAGGCTGCTGCAATGTTAAATGCAGTGATGGCCTTGCATTAAAGTCATCTAGCGACCCCCAATGGATGTTAAATGCATTAAATTAATTGCAATCATCCTGCAAAACCTCTCAAATGTTAAATGCAACTAAGGCATCGTATTAGGATAACTTTGCAGGCTGCTGGATTGTTAAATGCAGCGCTGGCGTTGCATTAAAGCAATATTGCAACCCCTGGGATGTTAAATGCAATAAAATTAATTGCAATAATTTTGCAAAACCTCTCAAATGTTAAATGCAACTAATGCATCGTATTAGGATAACTTTGCAGGCTGCTGCATTGTTAAAAGCAGCGCTGGCGTTGCATTAAAGCAATATTGCAACCCCCTGGGATGTTAAATGCAATAAAATTAATTGCAATAATTTTGCAAAACCTCTCAAATGTTAAATGCAATTAATGCAACGCATTAGAACAACTTTGCAGGCTCCTGCAATGTTAAATGCAGCGCAGGCCTTGCACTAAAGCAAAATTGCAGCTGTTCTGGGGTATTAAACGCATTAAAATCATTGTAATAATCATGCAAAATCTCTCAAATGTTCAATGCAACTAATGCATCGTACCATTAAAATCTTTATTGGTGAACGGTTCCTCCTGACATCCATCCACCCACTCACCGATCAATCAATCAATCAATCTTTGATTAATTCTTATTATTATTAATAATATAAATTATTATTACTATAGTATTATTATTGTATTTACTACCCCCGGCACGTAGCGGAACCTCCAGGGCAGGGAGGAGACTATCCGGCATGTGGAAGTGCTTCTGGGAAGTGTGTCTGATGTGTGTGGGTCTGTGTGTGTCTGTGTGTGTGTCTGTGTGTGTGTCTGTGTGTGGGTGTGTGTGTGTGTGTCTGTGTGTGTGTCTGTGTGTGTGTCTGTGTTTGGGTCTGTGTTTGGGTCTGTGTTTGGGTCTGTGTTTGGGTTTGTGTTTGGGTCTGTGTTTGGGTTTTGTGTTTGGGTTTGTGTTTGGGTCTGTGTTTGGGTTTGTGTTTGGGTTTGTGTTTGGGTTTGTGTTTGGATTTGTGTTTGGGTTTGTGTTTGGGTTTGTGTTTGGGTCTGTGTTTGGGTTTGTGTTTGTGTTTGGGTTTGTGTTTGGGTCTGTGTTTGGGTTTGTGTTTGGGTTTGTGTTTGGATGTGTGTTTGGGTTTGTGTTTGGGTTTGTGTTTGGGTTTGTGTTTGGGTCTGTGTTTGGGTTTGTGTTTGGGTTTGTGTTTGGGTCTGTGTTTGGGTTTGTGTTTGGGTTTGTGTTTGGGTCTGTTGCAATAATCATGCAAAACCTCTCAAATGTTACATGCAATTGATGCATCGCATTAGGATAACTTTGCAGGCTGCTGCAATGTTAAATGCAGTGATGGCCTTGCATTAAAGTCACCTAGCTACCCCCAATGGATGTTATATGCATTAAATTAATTGCAATAATTTTGCAAAACCTCTCAAATGTTAAATGCAACAAATGCATCGCATTAGGATGACTTTTCAGGCTTGCTGCAATGTTAAATGCAGTGATCGCCTTGCATTAAAGAAATATTGCAACACCCTGCGATGTGAAATGCAATAATAATCCTGCAAAACCTCTCAAATGTTAAATGCGACTAATGCATCACATTAGGATAACTTTGCAGGCTGCTGCAATGTTAAATGCAGTGATGGCCTTGCATTAAAGTCATCTAGCGACCCCCAATGGATGTTAAATGCATTAAATTAATTGCAATCATCCTGCAAAACCTCTCAAATGTTAAATGCAACTAAGGCATCGTATTAGGATAACTTTGCAGGCTGCTGGATTGTTAAATGCAGCGCTGGCGTTGCATTAAAGCAATATTGCAACCCCTGGGATGTTAAATGCAATAAAATTAATTGCAATAATTTTGCAAAACCTCTCAAATGTTAAATGCAACTAATGCATCGTATTAGGATAACTTTGCAGGCTGCTGCATTGTTAAAAGCAGCGCTGGCGTTGCATTAAAGCAATATTGCAACCCCCTGGGATGTTAAATGCAATAAAATTAATTGCAATAATTTTGCAAAACCTCTCAAATGTTAAATGCAATTAATGCAACGCATTAGAACAACTTTGCAGGCTCCTGCAATGTTAAATGCAGCGCAGGCCTTGCACTAAAGCAAAATTGCAGCTGTTCTGGGGTATTAAACGCATTAAAATCATTGTAATAATCATGCAAAATCTCTCAAATGTTCAATGCAACTAATGCATCGTACCATTAAAATCTTTATTGGTGAACGGTTCCTCCTGACATCCATCCACCCACTCACCGATCAATCAATCAATCAATCTTTGATTAATTCTTATTATTATTAATAATATAAATTATTATTACTATAGTATTATTATTGTATTTACTACCCCCGGCACGTAGCGGAACCTCCAGGGCAGGGAGGAGACTATCCGGCATGTGGAAGTGCTTCTGGGAAGTGTGTCTGATGTGTGTGGGTCTGTGTGTGTCTGTGTGTGTGTCTGTGTGTGTGTCTGTGTGTGGGTGTGTGTGTGTGTGTCTGTGTGTGTGTCTGTGTGTGTGTCTGTGTTTGGGTCTGTGTTTGGGTCTGTGTTTGGGTCTGTGTTTGGGTTTGTGTTTGGGTCTGTGTTTGGGTCTGTGTTTGGGTTTGTGTTTGGGTCTGTGTTTGGGTTTGTGTTTGGGTTTGTGTTTGGGTTTGTGTTTGGATTTGTGTTTGGGTTTGTGTTTGGGTTTGTGTTTGGGTCTGTGTTTGGGTTTGTGTTTGTGTTTGGGTTTGTGTTTGGGTCTGTGTTTGGGTTTGTGTTTGGGTTTGTGTTTGGATGTGTGTTTGGGTTTGTGTTTGGGTTTGTGTTTGGGTTTGTGTTTGGGTCTGTGTTTGGGTTTGTGTTTGGGTTTGTGTTTGGGTCTGTGTTTGGGTTTGTGTTTGGGTTTGTGTTTGGGTCTGTTGCAATAATCATGCAAAACCTCTCAAATGTTACATGCAATTGATGCATCGCATTAGGATAACTTTGCAGGCTGCTGCAATGTTAAATGCAGTGATGGCCTTGCATTAAAGTCATCTAGCGACCCCCAATGGATGTTATATGCATTAAATTAATTGCAATAATTTTGCAAAACCTCTCAAATGTTAAATGCAACAAATGCATCGCATTAAGATGACTTTTCAGGCTGCTGCAATGTTAAATGCAGTGATCGCCTTGCATTAAAGAAATATTGCAACACCCTGCGATGTGAAATGCAATAATAATCCTGCAAAACCTCTCAAATGTTAAACGTGACTAATGCATCGTATTAGGATAACTTTGCAGGCTACTGCAATGTTAAATGCAGTGATGGCCTTGCATTAAAGTCATCTAGCGACCCCCAATGGATGTTATATGCATTAAATTAATTGCAATAATTTTGCAAAACCTCTCAAATGTTAAATGCAACAAATGCATCGCATTAAGATGACTTTTCAGGCTGCTGCAATGTTAAATGCAGTGATCGCCTTGCATTAAAGAAATATTGCAACACCCTGCGATGTGAAATGCAATAATAATCCTGCAAAACCTCTCAAATGTTAAACGTGACTAATGCATCGTATTAGGATAACTTTGCAGGCTACTGCAATGTTAAATGCAGTGATGGCCTTGCATTAAAGTCATCTAGCGACCCCCAATGGATGTTATATGCATTAAATTAATTGCAATAATTTTGCAAAACCTCTCAAATGTTAAATGCAACAAATGCATCGCATTAGGATGACTTTTCAGGCTGCTGCAATGTTAAATGCAGTGATCGCCTTGCATTAAAGAAATATTGCAACACCCTGCGATGTGAAATGCAATAATAATCCTGCAAAACCTCTCAAATGTTAAATGCAATTAATGCAACGCATTAGAACAACTTTGCAGGCTCCTGCAATGTTAAATGCAGCGCAGGCCTTGCATTAAAGCAAAATTGCAGCTGTTCTGGGGTATTAAACGCATTAAAATCATTGTAATAATCATGCAAAATCTCTCAAATGTTCAATGCAACTAATGCATCGTACTATGGCGAGTCCGAAACTTGTTGGTTGTAGACGAAGTTTATTGCAGCCGCAATACACGAATACAGAGTTAAACAACAAGGTACAGGACAACCAATACAAACTTACTGTCTTCCTTGAAGACTTCGCCGAACTGACTAAATCGGGTGCCAAACACGCACATGACATCGCTGGCCAATCAGCGATGTCGCTCCCTGGACCAATCCCCATGGTCGCGTTCCCACGTGACCACGCTGGCCAATCCGAGGGTTCGACGACCTGGACCATTCTCTATGGTCGCTACATGACCCCCCCCAGAACCCGAGGTGCGGAACCTAGCAGGGAGCCAGATTTCGCGACCATAACGAGTATGGAGAGGGCCAGCCTGAACCACAGGAGCCGGAGGTTCCGGACTTGGTGGAACAGCCGGAACGAGAGGTTCTGGAGGAACTACCGGCACGGGGGGTCCTGGAGGAACTGTCGGAACGGGGGTTTCCGGACTGGGCGGAACTAACGGAGGTCGGCCTCTCCTAGGGGTTTGACCGACCAGGACTGGTTGATCCGGGTCCAAATGGGCAGGTTTGAGCCGGGACACCGAGACGAGTTCACTCTTGCCGCCCATGTCTAAGGTGAAAGTAGCCGTTCCCTTACCCTTGATAGACCCTCTGCAACCGGGCGCGATGGGCATCTTTACGCAGAAAAACAAACTCACAGTCCTTCAGGGAAGACGGTTCATGTACCATGGGACACCCATGACGTGAAGTCGGAACTGGAGCCAGCGAGCCCACCCGTTCCCGGAGAGATGCTAACGCTGATGGGACTGTAGGGAGCAGGTCTGAAGGGTCCGGAAACAGATCTCCGGGTACTCGAAGTGTCGAGCCATATACTAGCTCTGCGGACGACGCACCGAGATCTGGCTTAGGAGCAGTCCGGATGCCCAAAAGAACCCAAGGGAGTTGGTCTACGCAGTCCGGGCCTTCAAGCCTTGCACTGAGGGACGCCTTAAGTTGGCGGTGGAACCTTTCTACGAGTCCATTTGCCTGGGGGTGATATGCAGTTGTGGGCTGTAACTTGGACCCGTACAGTTCCGCCAGCGCGGCCCAGAGGGACGAAGTGAACTGTGGCCCTCTGTCAGTTGTAATAACTGCCGGGACCCCGAAACGAGCTACCCAATGAAGGGCCAAAGTCCTAGCACAAGACGCTGACGAGATATCAAACAATGGGAAAGCCTCTGGCCACCGGGTGAACCGATCCACCACCGTGAGGAGGTGGGTGTAGCCCCGGGAGGAAGGCAAAGGCCCGACCAAATCCACGTGGATGTGGAAAAAACGAAAAGCCGGGACCTCGAAATCCTGTACGGGGGGCTGGACGTGGCGCTGGACTTTAGCGGTCTGACAGGGCACGCAGGAACGTGCCCACCCCGCTACCTGTTTCCGCAGGCCATGCCAGACAAACCTCGCTGCTACCAAGGCAGAGGTGGAGCGGATAGACGGGTGCGCCAGCCCATGAATGGCATCGAAAACCCGGCGCTGAAGGGAGGGCGGTACTACCGGCCTGGGACGAGGAAGAGAAACATCGCACCAGACTTTCGTGCCCTCCGACCCACAAGCTACCTGGGCCAACTTCAATCCCGAAGTGGTGGACCGGTACGCCGAAACGGTATCCGCTAGGAGCTGTGCCTCCGCAAGCTCCTGGGGATCCACTTCGCAGTCCACCACCGAAATAGGGGGAAAAGCAGGTCTAGACAGGGCGTCAGCAATGGCATTAAGCTTACCCGCGACATGACGGACATCTGTGGTAAATTCGGAGATAGCAGTCAGGTGCCGCTGCTGGCGGGCCGACCATGGGTCAGACAATTTCAAAAAAGCAAATGTTAATGGCTTGTGGTCCGTAAATGCCACAAATGGGCGGCCCTCGAGGAAGTACCTGAAATGACGGACAGCTAAATAGAGAGCTAGAAGCTCTCGGTCAAATGCGCTATATTTCAGCTCGGCCGAATTTAGTTGCCGGCTGAAAAACGCTAAAGGCTGCCAACGGCCACCGACCTGCTGCTCCAGAACCCCGCCCACCGCCACGTCAGAGGCGTCAACCGTCAGGGCCGTGGGGGCGGAGGGGCTCGGATGGACCAACATGGTGGCGTCTGCCAAGGCTGCCTTAGCTGCTGTAAAAGCCGACTCTGCGGTCGGGGACCACAACAACTCTACCGGATTCCCTGCAAGGCATTGGAAAAGCGGGCGCAGGACTCGCGCCGCTGCCGGAACGAATCTATGGTAGAAATTAACCATGCCTACGAACTCCTGCAGCCCTTTTACTGTGGTGGGCCTGGGAAAAGCCCGGATAGCCTCCACCTTCTCGGGCAAAGGGGCGGCGCCGGCAGGAGTAATTCTGTGCCCATGAAAATCGAGAGCAGGCAGGCCGAATTGACATTTGGAGGGTTGGATAATGAGCCCGTGGTCTTGGAGCCGCTGGAACACGGTCCGCAAATGGGCCTGGTGTTCCTGCACTGAGGGGCTGGCGACCAGGATGTCGTCTAAATAAATAAACAAAAAGGGTAAACCCCGGCCCACGCTGTCCATCAGTCGCTGGAAAGCCTGTGCCTCGTTCTTTAAACCGAAAGGCATACGCAACCATTCAAACAACCCGAACGGAGTAATAGTTGCAGTTTTCTGTATGTCCTCCGGTCGCACCGGAATCTGATGGTATCCTCGCACCAAATCGATTTTGGAAAACACCACCGCTCCTTCCAGCCCAGATGAAAAGTCCTGTAGGTGCGGTATGGGGTAGCGATCAGCCGTGGTGACAGCATTGAGATGCCGATAATCGCCACATGGCCTCCACCCCCCAGATGCCTTGGAGACCATGTGTAACGGCGAGTCCCACGGGCTGTCAGACTGACGGACAATTCCCATTTCCTCCATCTTCCTGAACTCCGCCCTTGCCACCACCAGTTTGTCTGGTGGTAGTCTCCTGGCCCGAGCGAAAACGGGAGGGCCTTCGGTGCGGATGTGATGGACCACACCGTGCTTAGCCGAAGGTGCGTCAAAACGTTGGACGAGCAGCTCTGGGAACTCTGCCAGAATCGCAGCATACGAGTCGGGGGCCGCGACGACAGCCTGGACAGTAGGGCTGGGCGAGGAGGCGATTGCCGGAGCGACCTGCTCCTCTTCGGCAGAGGGTCGGAGGTCGTTACCGCGGACATCAGGAACCAGTGAAAAAGCCCAGAGAAAATCTGGCCCAGGATCGCTTGTTTGACGTCGGCTATGATGAATGGCCATTCGTACGTGCGGAGGCCTAACCCAAGGGACATCTTCCGTGTACAGAAAGTGCGAATTGGGCTGCCATTAACCGCGATGAGGGTGGGACCTGTCTTACCCGATCTGGTTTCGAGGTCGGTCGGCGGCACTATGCTGACGATGGCTCCCGTGTCTACCAAAAATTCTGTGTCCGTGAATCGATCATGGACATAGAGGCGCCGGTTCTGGTCAATCGTAACTGCCCCTATGTACGATCGGCCGAGGCATTTCCCGCGAAGGTACAAGGCAAACGACAGTTGCGGGATTCATTACCCCATCGTAGGTGATAATAGCACCAGCCGCGCTTGTGCGGATCTTTTTGGCGGGCTTTCGGAGAATTGGCGGGAGACGTGGCGCCATCTTGCCGTCGCTGTGGCGTGGTCACCGATGTCGAGACTTTGTTGATTGAACCACTTGCCTTGTTTTTTGCCGCTATGAGCGCATCCGCTTTCACTGCATATGCTTCGGGGTCCTTAAAAGAACAATCCGTGAGCAGCAGTCGGACATCCTCGGGAAGTTTCTCGCGGAATGCCTGTTCAAACATCGGGCAATCCGTATGCTCACCGGCTAGCATCATCATTTCGGCCATGAGGACGGAAGGCAGTTGGTCTCCAAGATCCGGTAGGTGCAGAAGTTTTGCCGCACCACCATGCTTATTAAACCCGAAGGTTCGCAGTAATACCTTCTTCATGGCCTCGTACTTGTCTTCCGCAGGTGAATTTACGATGAACCGCATCACGCGCTTGGTTGTGTCCGGCGATAGAGCGCTGACGAGGTAGAAGTACTTCGTGGATTCGTCCGACACCTTCTTTATATGGAATTGAGCCTCGGCGTGGATAAACCAAGCTTGCGGTGCGTACGTCCAAAATAACGGAAGATGAACGCCTGCCGCGCTTGACTCCGGTGTGCCCTGCTCGGTCATCGTCAACGAGGCGTCGGGTTCCTGCTCAGTCGGTGATCGTCCAGATCACGTCGGGGTCACCAATATGGCGAGTCCGAAACTTGTTGGTTGTAGACGAAGTTTATTGCAGCCGCAATACACGAATACAGAGCTAAACAACAAGGTACAGGACAACCAATACAAACTTACTGTCTTCCTTGAAGACTTCGCCGAACTGACTAAATCGGGCGCCAAACGCGCACATGACATCGCTGGCCAATCAGCGGTGTCGCTCCCTGGACCAATCCCCATGGTCGCGTTCCCACGTGACCTCGCTGGCCAATCCGAGGGTTCGACGACCTGGACCATTCTCTATGGTCGCTACAGTACCATTAAAATCTTTATTGGTGTACGGTTCCTCCTGACATCCATCCACCCACTCACCAATCAATCAATCTTTGATTAATTCTTATTATTATTAATAATATAAATTATTATTACTATAGTATTATTCTTGTATTTACTACCCCCGGCACGTAGCGGAACCTCCAGGGCAGGGAGGAGACTATCCGGCATGTGGAAGTGCTTCTGGGAAGTGTGTCTGATGTGTGTGGGTCTGTGTGTGTCTGTGTGTGTGTCTATGTGTGTCTGTGTGTGTGTCTGTGTGTGTGTCTGTGTGTGGGTGTGTGTGTGTGTCTGTGTGTGTGTCTGTGTGTGTGTCTGTGTTTGGGTCTGTGTTTGGGTCTGTGTTTGGGTTTGTGTTTGGGTTTGTGTTTGGGTTTGTGTTTGGGTCTGTGTTTGGGTTTGTGTTTGGGTTTGTGTTTGGGTTTGTGTTTGGGTCTGTGTTTGGGTTTGTGTTTGGGTTTGTGTTTGGGTCTGTTGCAATAATCATGCAAAACCTCTCAAATGTTACATGCAATTCATGCATCGCATTAGGATAACTTTGCAGGCTGCTGCAATGTTAAATGCAGTGATGGCCTTGCATTAAAGTCATCTAGCGACCCCCAATGGATGTTATATGCATTAAATTAATTGCAATAATTTTGCAAAACCTCTCAAATGTTAAATGCAACAAATGCATCGCATTAGGATGACTTTTCAGGCTGCTGCAATGTTAAATGCAGTGATCGCCTTGCATTAAAGAAATATTGCAACACCCTGCGATGTGAAATGCAATAATAATCCTGCAAAACCTCTCAAATGTTAAACGTGACTAATGCATCGTATTAGGATAACTTTGCAGGCTACTGCAATGTTAAATGCAGTGATGGCCTTGCATTAAAGTCATCTAGCGACCCCCAATGGATGTTATATGCATTAAATTAATTGCAATAATTTTGCAAAACCTCTCAAATGTTAAATGCAACAAATGCATCGCATTAGGATGACTTTTCAGGCTGCTGCAATGTTAAATGCAGTGATCGCCTTGCATTAAAGAAATATTGCATCACCCTGCGATGTGAAATGCAATAATAATCCTGCAAAACCTCTCAAATGTTAAATGCGACTAATGCATCGTATTAGGATAACTTTGCAGGCTGCTGCATTGTTAAATGCAGCGATGGCGTTGCACTAAAGCAATATTGCAACCACTGGGATGTTAAATGCAATAAAATTAATTGCAATAATTTTGCAAAACCTCTCAAATGTTAAATGCAATTAATGCAACGCATTAGAACAACTTTGCAGGCTCCTGCAATGTTAAATGCAGCGCAGGCCTTGCATTAATGCAAAATTGCAGCTGTTCTGGGGTATTAAACGCATTAAAATCATTGTAATAATCATGCAAAATCTCTCAAATGTTCAATGCAACTAATGCATCGTACCATTAAAATCTTTATTGGTGTACGGTTCCTCCTGACATCCATCCACCCACTCACCGATCAATCAATCAATCAATCTTTGATTAATTCTTATTATTATTAATAATATAAATTATTATTACTATAGTATTATTATTGTATTTACTACCCCCGGCACGTAGCGGAACCTCCAGGGCAGGGAGGAGACTATCCGGCATGTGGAAGTGCTTCTGGGAAGTGTGTCTGATGTGTGTGGGTCTGTGTGTGTCTGTGTGTGTGTCTGTGTGTGTGTCTGTGTGTGGGTGTGTGTGTGTGTGTCTGTGTGTGTGTCTGTGTGTGTGTCTGTGTGTGTGTCTGTGTTTGGGTCTGTGTTTGGGTTTGTGTTTGGGTTTGTGTTTGGATTTGTGTTTGGGTTTGTGTTTTGGTTTGTGTTTGGGTTTGTGTTTGGGTCTGTGTTTGGGTTTGTGTTTGGGTTTGTGTTTGGGTCTGTGTTTGGGTTTGTGTTTGGGTTTGTGTTTGGGTCTGTTGCAATAATCATGCAAAACCTCTCAAATGTTACATGCAATTGATGCATCGCATTAGGATAACTTTGCAGGCTGCTGCAATGTTAAATGCAGTGATGGCCTTGCATTAAAGTCAACTAGCTACCCCCAATGGATGTTATATGCATTAAATTAATTGCAATAATTTTGCAAAACCTCTCAAATGTTAAATGCAAAAAATGCATCGCATTAGGATGACTTTTCAGGCTGCTGCAATGTTAAATGCAGTGATCGCCTTGCATTAAAGAAATATTGCAACACCCTGCGATGTGAAATGCAATAATAATCCTGCAAAACCTCTCAAATGTTAAACGTGACTAATGCATCGTATTAGGATAACTTTGCAGGCTACTGCAATGTTAAATGCAGTGATGGCCTTGCATTAAAGTCATCTAGCGACTCCCAATGGATGTTATATGCATTAAATTAATTGCAATAATTTTGCAAAACCTCTCAAATGTTAAATGCAACAAATGCATCGCATTAGGATGACTTTTCAGGCTGCTGCAATGTTAAATGCAGTGATCGCCTTGCATTAAAGAAATATTGCAACACCCTGCGATGTGAAATGCAATAATAATCCTGCAAAACCTCTCAAATGTTAAACGTGACTAATGCATCGTATTAGGATAACTTTGCAGGCTACTGCAATGTTAAATGCAGTGATGGCCTTGCATTAAAGTCATCTAGCGACCCCCAATGGATGTTATATGCATTAAATTAATTGCAATAATTTTGCAAAACCTCTCAAATGTTAAATGCAACAAATGCATCGCATTAGGATGACTTTTCAGGCTGCTGCAATGTTAAATGCAGTGATCGCCTTGCATTAAAGAAATATTGCAACACTCTGCGATGTGAAATGCAATAATAATCCTGCAAAACCTCTCAAATGTTAAACGTGACTAATGCTTCGTATTAGGATAACTTTGCAGGCTACTGCAATGTTAAATGCAGTGATGGCCTTGCATTAAAGTCACCTAGCTACCCCCAATGGATGTTTTCTGCATTAAATTAATTGCAATAATTTTGCAAAACCTCTCAAACGTTAAATGCAACAAATGCATCGCATTAGGATGACTTTTCAGGCTTGCTGCAATGTTAAATGCAGTGATCGCCTTGCATTAAAGAAATATTGCAACACCCTGCGATGTGAAATGCAATAATAATCCTGCAAAACCTCTCAAATGTTAAATGCGACTAATGCATCGCATTAGGATAAATTTGCAGGCTGCTGCAATGTTAAATGCAGTGATGGCCTTGCATTAAAGTCATCTAGCGACCCCCAGTGGATGTGAAATGCATTAAATTAATTGCAATCATTCGGCAAAACCTCTCAAATGTTAAATGCAACTAATGCATTGTATTAGGATAACTTTGCATGCTGCTGGATTGTTAAATGCAGCGCTGGCGTTGCATTAAAGCAATATTGCAACCCCTGGGATGTTAAATGCAATAAAATTAATTGCAATAATTTTGCAAAACCTCTCAAATGTTAAATGCAATTAATGCAACGCATTAGAACAACTTTGCAGCCTCCTGCAATGTTAAATGCAGCGCAGGCCTTGCATTAAAGCAAAATTGCAGCTGTTCTGGGGTATTAAACGCATTAAAATCATTGTAATAATCATGCAAAATCTCTCAAATGTTCAATGCAACTAATGCATCGTACCATTAAAATCTTTATTGGTGTACGGTTCCTCCTGACATCCATCCACCCACTCACCGATCAATCAATCAATCAATCTTTGATTAATTCTTATTATTATTAATAATATAAATTATTATTACTATAGTATTATTATTGTATTTACTACCCCCGGCACGTAGCGGAACCTCCAGGGCAGGGAGGAGACTATCCGGCATGTGGAAGTGCTTCTGGGAAGTGTGTCTGATGTGTGTGGGTCTGTGTGTGTCTGTGTGTGTGTCTGTGTGTGTGTCTGTGTGTGGGTGTGTGTGTGTGTCTGTGTGTGTGTCTGTGTGTGTGTCTGTGTTTGGGTCTGTGTTTGGGTCTGTGTTTGGGTTTGTGTTTGGGTTTGTGTTTGGGTGTGTGTTTGGGTTTGTGTTTGGGTTTGTGTTTGGATTGGTGTTTGGGTTTGTGTTTGGGTTTGTGTTTGGGTCTGTGTTTGGGTTTTGTGTTTGTGTTTGGGTTTGTGTTTGGGTCTGTGTTTGGGTTTGTGTTTGGGTTTGTGTTTGGATTTGTGTTTGGGTTTGTGTTTGGGTTTGTGTTTGGGTCTGTGTTTGGGTTTGTGTTTGGGTTTGTGTTTGGGTCTGTGTTTGGGTTTGTGTTTGGGTTTGTGTTTGGGTCTGTTGCAATAATCATGCAAAACCTCTCAAATGTTACATGCAATTGATGCATCGCATTAGGATAACTTTGCAGGCTGCTGCAATGTTAAATGCAGTGATGGCCTTGCATTAAAGTCATCTAGCGACCCCCAATGGATGTTATATGCATTAAATTAATTGCAATAATTTTGCAAAACCTCTCAAATGTTAAATGCAACAAATGCATCGCATTAGGATGACTTTTCAGGCTGCTGCAATGTTAAATGCAGTGATGGCCTTGCATTAAAGTCATCTAGCGACCCCCAATGGATGTTATATGCATTAAATTAATTGCAATAATTTTGCAAAACCTCTCAAATGTTAAATGCAACAAATGCATCGCATTAGGATGACTTTTCAGGCTGCTGCAATGTTAAATGCAGTGATCGCCTTGCATTAAAGAAATATTGCAACACCCTGCGATGTGAAATGCAATAATAATCCTGCAAAACCTCTCAAATATTAAACGTGACTAATGCATCGTATTAGGATAACTTTGCAGGCTACTGCAATGTTAAATGCAGTGATGGCCTTGCATTAAAGTCATCTAGCGACCCCCAATGGATGTTATATGCATTAAATTAATTGCAATAATTTTGCAAAACCTCTCAAATGTTAAATGCAACAAATGCATCGCATTAGGATGACTTTTCAGGCTGCTGCAATGTTAAATGCAGTGATCGCCTTGCATTAAAGAAATATTGCAACACCCTGCGATGTGAAATGCAATAATAATCCTGCAAAACCTCTCAAATGTTAAATGCGACTAATGCATCGTATTAGGATAACTTTGCAGGCTGCTGCATTGTTCAATGCAGCGATGGCGTTGCATTAAAGCAATATTGCAACCACTGGGATGTTAAATGCAATAAAATTAATTGCAATAATTTTGCAAAACCTCTCAAATGTTAAATGCAATTAATGCAACGCATTAGAACAACTTTGCAGGCTCCTGCAATGTTAAATGCAGCGCAGTCCTTGCATTAAAGCAAAATTGCAGCTGTTCTGGGGTATTAAACGCATTAAAATCATTGTAATAATCATGCAAAATCTCTCAAATGTTCAATGCAACTAATGCATCGTACCATTAAAATCTTTATTGGTGTACGGTTCCTCCTGACATCCATCCACCCACTCACCGATCAATCAATCAATCAATCAATCTTTGATTAATTGTTATTATTATTAATAATATAAATTATTATTACTATAGTATTATTATTGTATTTACTACCCCCGGCACGTAGCGGAACGTCCAGGGCAGGGAGGAGACTATCCGGCATGTGGAAGTGCTTCTGGGAAGTGTGTCTGATGTGTGTGGGTCTGTGTGTGTCTGTGTGTGTGTCTGTGTGTGTGTCTGTGTGTGTGTCTGTGTGTGTGTCTGTGTGTGGGTCTGTGTTTGGGTCTGTGTTTGGGTCTGTGTTTGGGTTTGTGTTTGGGTTTGTGTTTGGGTCTGTGTTTGGGTTTGTGTTTGGGTTTGTGTTTGGATTTGTGTTTGGGTTTGTGTTTGGGTTTGTGTTTGGGTCTGTGTTTGGGTTTGTGTTTGTGTTTGTGTTTGGGTTTGTGTTTGGGTCTGTGTTTGGGTTTGTGTTTGGGTTTGTGTTTGGATTTGTGGTTGGGTTTGTGTTTGGGTTTGTGTTTGGGTTTGTGTTTGGGTCTGTGTTTGGGTTTGTGTTTGGGTTTGTGTTTGGGTCTGCGCTTGGGTTTGTGTTTGGGTTTGTGTTTGGGTCTGTTGCAATAATCATGCAAAACCTCTCAAATGTTACATGCAATTGAGGCATCGCATTAGGATAACTTTGCAGGCTGCTGCAATGTTAAATGCAGTGATGGCCTTGCATTAAAGTCACCTAGCTACCCCCAATGGATGTTATATGCATTAAATTAATTGCAATAATTTTGAAAAACCTCTCAAATGTTAAATGCAACAAATGCATCGCATTAGGATGACTTTTCAGGCTGCTGCAATGTTAAATGCAGTGATCGCCTTGCATTAAAGAAATATTGCAACACCCTGCGATGTGAAATGCAATAATAATCCTGCAAAACCTCTCCAATGTTAAACGTGACTAATGCATCGTATTAGGATAACTTTGCAGGCTACTGCAATGTTAAATGCAGTGATGGCCTTGCATTAAAGTCATCTAGCGACCCCCAATGGATGTTATATGCATTAAATTAATTGCAATAATTTTGCAAAACCTCTCAAATGTTAAATGCAACAAATGCATCGCATTAGGAGGACTTTTCAGGCTGCTGCAATGTTAAATGCAGTGATCGCCTTGCATTAAAGAAATATTGCAACACCCTGCGATGTGAAATGCAATAATAATCCTGCAAAACCTCTCAAATGTTAATTGCGACTAATGCATCGTATTAGGATAACTTTGCAGGCTGCTGCATTGTTCAATGCAGCGATGGCGTTGCATTAAAGCAATATTGCAACCACTGGGATGTTAAATGCAATAAAATTAATTGCAATAATTTTGCAACACCTCTCAAATGTTAAATGCAATTAATGCAACGCATTAGAACAACTTTGCAGGCTCCTGCAATGTTAAATGCAGCGCAGTCCTTGCATTAAAGCAAAATTGCAGCTGTTCTGGGGTATTAAACGCATTAAAATCATTGTAATAATCATGCAAAATCTCTCAAATGTTCAATGCAACTAATGCATCGTACCATTAAAATCTTTATTGGTGTACGGTTCCTCCTGACATCCATCCACCCACTCACCGATCAATCAATCAATCAATCTTTGATTAATTCTTCTTCTTATTAATAATATAAATTATTATTACTATAGTATTATTATTGTATTTACTACCCCTGGCACGTAGCGGAACCTCCAGGGCAGGGAGGAGACTATCCGGCATGTGGAAGTGCTTCTGGGAAGTGTGTCTGATGTGTGTGGGTCTGTGTGTGTCTGTGTATGTGTCTGTGTGTGTGTCTGTGTGTGTGTCTGTGTGTGTGTCTGTGTGTGGGTCTGTGTTTGGGTCTGTGTTTGGGTTTGTGTTTGGATTTGTGTTTGGGTTTGTGTTTGGGTTTGTGTTTGCGTCTGTGTTTGGGTTTGTGTTTGTGTTTGTGTTTGGGTTTGTGTTTGGGTCTGTGTTTGGGTTTGTGTTTGGGTTTGTGTTTGGATTTGTGTTTGGGTTTGTGTTTGGGTTTGTGTTTGGGTTTGTGTTTGGGTCTGTGTTTGGGTTTGTGTTTGGGTTTGTGTTTGGGTCTGCGTTTGGGTTTGTGTTTGGGTTTGTGTTTGGGTCTGTTGCAATAATCATGCAAAACCTCTCAAATGTTACATGCAATTGAGGCATCGCATTAGGATAACTTTGCAGGCTGCTGCATTGTTAAATGCAGTGATGGCCTTGCATTAAAGTCACCTAGCTACCCCCCATGGATGTTATATGCATTAAATTAATTGCAATAATTTTGCAAAACCTCTCAAATGTTAAATGCAACAAATGCATCGCATTAGGATGACTTTTTAGGCTGCTGCAATGTTAAATGCAGTGATCGCCTTGCATTAAAGAAATATTGCAACACCCTGCAATGTGAAATGCAATAATAATCCTGCAAAACCTCTCAAATGTTAAACGTGACTAATGCATCGTATTAGGATAACTTTGCAGGCTACTGCAATGTTAAATGCAGTGATGGCCTTGCATTAAAGTCATCTAGCGACCCCCAATGGATGTTATATGCATTAAATTAATTGCAATAATTTTGCAAAACCTCTCAAATGTTAAATGCAACAAATGCATCGCATTAGGATGACTTTTCAGGCTGCTGCAATGTTAAATGCAGTGATCGCCTTGCATTAAAGAAATATTGCAACACACTGCGATGTGAAATGCAATAATAATCCTGCAAAACCTCTCAAATGTTAAATGCGACTAATGCATCGTATTAGGACAACTTTGCAGGCTCCTGCAATGTTAAATGCAGCGCAGGCCTTGCATTAAAGCAAAATTGCAGCTGTTCTGGGGTATTAAACGCATTAAAATCATTGTAATAATCATGCAAAATCTCTCAAATGTTCAATGCAACTAATGCATCGTACCATTAAAATCTTTATTGGTGTACGGTTCCTCCTGACATCCATCCACCCACCGATCGATCAATCAATCAATCTTTGATTAATTCTTATTATTATTAATAATATAAATTATTATTACTATAGTATTATTATTGTGTTTACTACCCCCGGCACGTAGCGGAACCTCCAGGGCAGGGAGGAGACTATCCGGCATGTGGAAGTGCTTCGGGGAAGTGTGTCTGATGTGTGTGGGTCTGTGTGTGTGTCTGTGTGTGTGTCTGTGTGTGTGTCTGTGTGTGTGTCTGTGTGTGGGTGTGTGTGTGTGTCTGTGTGTGTGTCTGTGTGTGTCTGTGTTTGGGTCTGTGTTTGGGTCTGTGTTTGGGTTTGTGTTTGGGTCTGTGTTTGGGTCTGTGTTTGGGTTTGTGTTTGGGTTTGTGTTTGGATTTGTGTTTGGGTTTGTGTTTGGGTTTGTGTTTGGGTCTGTGTTTGGGTTTGTGTTTGTGTTTGTGTTTGGCTTTGTGTTTGGGTTTGTGTTTGGGTCTGTGTTTGGGTTTGTGTTTGGGTTTGTGTTTGGGTCTGTGTTTGGGTTTGTGTTTGGGTTTGTGTTTGGGTCTGTTGCAATAATCATGCAAAACCTCTCAAATGTTACATGCATTTGATGCATCGCATTAGGATAACTTTGCAGGCTGCTGCAATGTTAAATGCAGTGATGGCCTTGCATTAAAGTCACCTAGCTACCCCCAATGGATGTTATATGCATTAAATTAATTGCAATAATTTTGCAAAACCTCTCAAATGTTAAATGCAACAAATGCATCGCATTAGGATGACTTTTCAGGCTGCTGCAATGTTAAATGCAGTGATCGCCTTGCATTAAAGAAATATTGCAACACCCTGCGATGTGAAATGCAATAATAATCCTGCAAAACCTCTCAAATGTTAAATGCGACTAATGCATCGTATTAGGATAACTTTGCAGGCTGCTGCATTGTTCAATGCAGCGATGGCGTTGCATTAAAGCAATATTGCAACCACTGGGATGTTAAATGCAATAAAATTAATTGCAATAATTTTGCAAAACCTCTCAAATGTTAAATGCAATTAATGCAACGCATTAGAACAACTTTGCAGGCTCCTGCAATGTTAAATGCAGCGCAGTCCTTGCATTAAAGCAAAATTGCAGCTGTTCTGGGGTATTAAACGCATTAAAATCATTGTAATAATCATGCAAAATCTCTCAAATGTTCAATGCAACTAATGCATCGTACCATTAAAATCTTTATTGGTGTACGGTTCCTCCTGACATCCATCCACCCACTCACCGATCAATCAATCAATCAATCAATCTTTGATTAATTGTTATTATTATTAATAATATAAATTATTATTACTATAGTATTATTATTGTATTTACTACCCCCGGCACGTAGCGGAACGTCCAGGGCAGGGAGGAGACTATCCGGCATGTGGAAGTGCTTCTGGGAAGTGTGTCTGATGTGTGTGGGTCTGTGTGTGTCTGTGTGTGTGTCTGTGTGTGTGTCTGTGTGTGTGTCTGTGTGTGTGTCTGTGTGTGGGTCTGTGTTTGGGTCTGTGTTTGGGTCTGTGTTTGGGTTTGTGTTTGGGTTTGTGTTTGGGTCTGTGTTTGGGTTTGTGTTTGGGTTTGTGTTTGGATTTGTGTTTGGGTTTGTGTTTGGGTTTGTGTTTGGGTCTGTGTTTGGGTTTGTGTTTGTGTTTGTGTTTGGGTTTGTGTTTGGGTCTGTGTTTGGGTTTGTGTTTGGGTTTGTGTTTGGATTTGTGGTTGGGTTTGTGTTTGGGTTTGTGTTTGGGTTTGTGTTTGGGTCTGTGTTTGGGTTTGTGTTTGGGTTTGTGTTTGGGTCTGCGCTTGGGTTTGTGTTTGGGTTTGTGTTTGGGTCTGTTGCAATAATCATGCAAAACCTCTCAAATGTTACATGCAATTGAGGCATCGCATTAGGATAACTTTGCAGGCTGCTGCAATGTTAAATGCAGTGATGGCCTTGCATTAAAGTCACCTAGCTACCCCCAATGGATGTTATATGCATTAAATTAATTGCAATAATTTTGAAAAACCTCTCAAATGTTAAATGCAACAAATGCATCGCATTAGGATGACTTTTCAGGCTGCTGCAATGTTAAATGCAGTGATCGCCTTGCATTAAAGAAATATTGCAACACCCTGCGATGTGAAATGCAATAATAATCCTGCAAAACCTCTCCAATGTTAAACGTGACTAATGCATCGTATTAGGATAACTTTGCAGGCTACTGCAATGTTAAATGCAGTGATGGCCTTGCATTAAAGTCATCTAGCGACCCCCAATGGATGTTATATGCATTAAATTAATTGCAATAATTTTGCAAAACCTCTCAAATGTTAAATGCAACAAATGCATCGCATTAGGAGGACTTTTCAGGCTGCTGCAATGTTAAATGCAGTGATCGCCTTGCATTAAAGAAATATTGCAACACCCTGCGATGTGAAATGCAATAATAATCCTGCAAAACCTCTCAAATGTTAATTGCGACTAATGCATCGTATTAGGATAACTTTGCAGGCTGCTGCATTGTTCAATGCAGCGATGGCGTTGCATTAAAGCAATATTGCAACCACTGGGATGTTAAATGCAATAAAATTAATTGCAATAATTTTGCAACACCTCTCAAATGTTAAATGCAATTAATGCAACGCATTAGAACAACTTTGCAGGCTCCTGCAATGTTAAATGCAGCGCAGTCCTTGCATTAAAGCAAAATTGCAGCTGTTCTGGGGTATTAAACGCATTAAAATCATTGTAATAATCATGCAAAATCTCTCAAATGTTCAATGCAACTAATGCATCGTACCATTAAAATCTTTATTGGTGTACGGTTCCTCCTGACATCCATCCACCCACTCACCGATCAATCAATCAATCAATCTTTGATTAATTCTTCTTCTTATTAATAATATAAATTATTATTACTATAGTATTATTATTGTATTTACTACCCCTGGCACGTAGCGGAACCTCCAGGGCAGGGAGGAGACTATCCGGCATGTGGAAGTGCTTCTGGGAAGTGTGTCTGATGTGTGTGGGTCTGTGTGTGTCTGTGTATGTGTCTGTGTGTGTGTCTGTGTGTGTGTCTGTGTGTGTGTCTGTGTGTGGGTCTGTGTTTGGGTCTGTGTTTGGGTTTGTGTTTGGATTTGTGTTTGGGTTTGTGTTTGGGTTTGTGTTTGCGTCTGTGTTTGGGTTTGTGTTTGGGTTTGTGTTTGGGTCTGTGTTTGGGTTTGTGTTTGGGTTTGTGTTTGGATTTGTGTTTGGGTTTGTGTTTGGGTTTGTGTTTGGGTTTGTGTTTGGGTCTGTGTTTGGGTTTGTGTTTGGGTTTGTGTTTGGGTCTGCGTTTGGGTTTGTGTTTGGGTTTGTGTTTGGGTCTGTTGCAATAATCATGCAAAACCTCTCAAATGTTACATGCAATTGAGGCATCGCATTAGGATAACTTTGCAGGCTGCTGCAATGTTAAATGCAGTGATGGCCTTGCATTAAAGTCACCTAGCTACCCCCCATGGATGTTATATGCATTAAATTAATTGCAATAATTTTGCAAAACCTCTCAAATGTTAAATGCAACAAATGCATCGCATTAGGATGACTTTTCAGGCTGCTGCAATGTTAAATGCAGTGATCGCCTTGCATTAAAGAAATATTGCAACACCCTGCGATGTGAAATGCAATAATAATCCTGCAAAACCTCTCCAATGTTAAACGTGACTAATGCATCGTATTAGGATAACTTTGCAGGCTACTGCAATGTTAAATGCAGTGATGGCCTTGCATTAAAGTCATCTAGCGACCCCCAATGGATGTTATATGCATTAAATTAATTGCAATAATTTTGCAAATCCTCTCAAATGTTAAATGCAACAAATGCATCGCATTAGGATGACTTTTTAGGCTGCTGCAATGTTAAATGCAGTGATCGCCTTGCATTAAAGAAATATTGCAACACCCTGCAATGTGAAATGCAATAATAATCCTGCAAAACCTCTCAAATGTTAAACGTGACTAATGCATCGTATTAGGATAACTTTGCAGGCTACTGCAATGTTAAATGCAGTGATGGCCTTGCATTAAAGTCATCTAGCGACCCCCAATGGATGTTATATGCATTAAATTAATTGCAATAATTTTGCAAAACCTCTCAAATGTTAAATGCAACAAATGCATCGCATTAGGATGACTTTTCAGGCTGCTGCAATGTTAAATGCAGTGATCGCCTTGCATTAAAGAAATATTGCAACACACTGCGATGTGAAATGCAATAATAATCCTGCAAAACCGCTCAAATGTTAAATGCGACTAATGCATCGTATTAGGACAACTTTGCAGGCTCCTGCAATGTTAAATGCAGCGCAGGCCTTGCATTAAAGCAAAATTGCAGCTGTTCTGGGGTATTAAACGCATTAAAATCATTGTAATAATCATGCAAAATCTCTCAAATGTTCAATGCAACTAATGCATCGTACCATTAAAATCTTTATTGGTGTACGGTTCCTCCTGACATCCATCCACCCACCGATCGATCAATCAATCAATCTTTGATTAATTCTTATTATTATTAATAATATAAATTATTATTACTATAGTATTATTATTGTGTTTACTACCCCCGGCACGTAGCGGAACCTCCAGGGCAGGGAGGAGACTATCCGGCATGTGGAAGTGCTTCGGGGAAGTGTGTCTGATGTGTGTGGGTCTGTGTGTGTGTCTGTGTGTGTGTCTGTGTGTGTGTCTGTGTGTGTGTCTGTGTGTGGGTGTGTGTGTGTGTCTGTGTGTGTGTCTGTGTGTGTCTGTGTTTGGGTCTGTGTTTGGGTCTGTGTTTGGGTTTGTGTTTGGGTCTGTGTTTGGGTCTGTGTTTGGGTTTGTGTTTGGGTTTGTGTTTGGATTTGTGTTTGGGTTTGTGTTTGGGTTTGTGTTTGGGTCTGTGTTTGGGTTTGTGTTTGTGTTTGTGTTTGGCTTTGTGTTTGGGTTTGTGTTTGGGTCTGTGTTTGGGTTTGTGTTTGGGTTTGTGTTTGGGTCTGTGTTTGGGTTTGTGTTTGGGTTTGTGTTTGGGTCTGTTGCAATAATCATGCAAAACCTCTCAAATGTTACATGCATTTGATGCATCGCATTAGGATAACTTTGCAGGCTGCTGCAATGTTAAATGCAGTGATGGCCTTGCATTAAAGTCACCTAGCTACCCCCAATGGATGTTATATGCATTAAATTAATTGCAATAATTTTGCAAAACCTCTCAAATGTTAAATGCAACAAATGCATCGCATTAGGATGACTTTTCAGGCTGCTGCAATGTTAAATGCAGTGATCGCCTTGCATTAAAGAAATATTGCAACACCCTGCGATGAGAAATGCAATAATAATCCTGCAAAACCTCTCAAATGTTAAAAGTGACTAATGCATCGTATTAGGATAACTTTGCAGGCTACTGCAATGTTAAATGCAGTGATGGACTTGCATTAAAGTCATCTAGCGACCCCCAATGGATGTTATATGCATTAAATTAATTGCAATAATTTTGCAAATCCTCTCAAATGTTAAATGCAACAAATGCATCGCATGAGGATGACTTTTCAGGCTGCTGCAATGTTAAATGCAGTGATCGCCTTGCATTAAAGAAATATTGCAACACCCTGCGATGTGAAATGCAATAATAATCCTGCAAAACCTCTCAAATGTTAAATGCGACTAATGCATCGTATTAGGATAACTTTGCAGGCTGCTGCATTGTTAAATGCAGCGATGGCGTTGCATTAAAGCAATATTGCAACCACTGGGATGTTAAATGCAAGAAAATTAATTGCAATAATTTTGCAAAACCTCTCAAATGTTAAATGCAATTAATGCAACGCATTAGAACAACTTTGCAGGCTCCTGCAATGTTAAATGCAGCGCAGGCCTTGCATTAAAGCAAAATTGCAGCTGTTCTGGGGTATTAAACGCATTAAAATCATTGTAATAATCATGCAAAATCTCTCAAATGTTCAATGCAACTAATGCATCGTACCATTAAAATCTTTATTGGGTACGGTTCCTCCTGACATCCATCCACCCACTCACCGATCAATCAATCAATCAATCTTTGATTAATTCTTATTATTATTAATAATATAAATTATTATTACTATAGTATTATTATTGTATTTACTACCCCCGGCACATAGCGGAACCTCCAGGGCAGGGAGGAGACTATCCGGCATGTGGAAGTGCTTCGGGGAAGTGTGTCTGATGTGTGTGGGTCTGTGTGGGTCTGTGTGTGTGTGTGGGTGTGTGTGTGGGTGTGTGTGTGGGTGTGTGTGGGTGTGTGTGTGGGTGTGTGTGGGTGTGTGTGTGGGTCTGTGTTTGGGTCTCTGTTTGGGTCTGTGTTTGAGTCTGTGTTTGGGTTTGTGTTTGGGTCTGTGTTTGGGTTTGTGTTTGGGTTTGTGTTTGGATTTGTGTTTGTGTTTGTGTTTGGGTTTGTGTTTGGGTTTGTGTTTGGGTTTGTGTTTGTGTTTGAGTCTGGGTTTGTGTTTGTGTTTGAGTTTGGGTTTGTGTTTGGGTTTGTGTTTGGGTTTGTGTTTGGGTTTGTGTTTGTGTTTGTGTTTGGGTTCGTGTTTGGGTTTGTGTTTGGGTTTGTGTTTGGGTTTGTGTTTGGGTCTGTGTTTGTGTTTGGGTTTGTGTTTGGGTTTGTGTTTGGGTTTGTGTTTGGGTTTGTGTTTGGGTTTGTGTTTGGGTTTGTGTTTGGGTTTGTGTTTGTGTTTGTGTTTGTGTTTGGGTTTGTGTTTGGGTTTGTGTTTGGGTTTGTGTTTGGGTTTGTGTTTGGGTTTGTGTTTGTGTTTGGGTTTGTGTTTGGGTCTGTGTTTGGGTTTGTGTTTGGGTCTGTGTTTGAGTCTGTGTTTGGGTCTGTGTTTGTGTTTGTGTTTGGGATTGTGTTTGTGTTTGTGTTTGGGTCTGTGTTTGGGTCTGTGTTTGGGTTTGTGTTTGGGTTTGTGTTTGGGTCTGTGTTCGGGTTTGTGTTTGAGTCTGTGTTTGTGTTTGTGTCTGTGTTTGGGTTTGTGTTTGTGTTTGGGTTTGTGTTTGGGTTTGTGTTTGGGTCTGTGTTTGTGTTTGTGTTTGGGTCTGTGTTTGGGTCTGTGTTTGGGTTTGTGTTTGGGTTTGTGTTTGGGTCTGTGTTTGGGTTTGTGTTTGGGTTTGTGTTTGGGTTTGTGTTTGTGTTTGTGTTTGGGTCTGTGTTTGTGTTTGGGTTTGTGTTTGGGTTTGTGTTTGGGATTGTGTTTGGGTTTGTGTTTGGGTCTGTGTTTGTGTTTGGGTCTCCCCCCCTCTCCCCCCCTCTCTCTCTCCCCCCCAGCTCTCTCCCCCCCCCTCTCTCTCTCCCCCAGCTCTATCTCTCCCCCCCCTCTCTCCCCCCCAGCAATAAAAAACAGACGTCACCCTAATTGTGTGCGTGTGTGTGTGTGTGTGTGTGTGTGTGTGTGTGTGTGTGTGAGCTGACTGACTTACCCCAGTCTAGTAGACACTCCGACACTCCAGCAGTTGTGACCAAGCTTGCGATGGCCGTCTTTTATCTGCCAGCCTGCCTGCCTGCCACCCGCGCCAACCTGAAGGGCCCAAACACTTGTCTTACACTCAGCCCATAACAGATATTGATTAACCCCGTACATACATACATACTTATACGGAACAGGGATAAAGAATAAACAGGTGTCGTGCGTGTGTGTGCGCGCGCGATATAAACAAGTGCTGTCTGTGAAAAAATCTTTATTGGTGTACGGTTCCTCCTGACATCCACCCACCCACCCACCCACCGATCAATCAATCAATCAATCTTTGATTAATTCTTATTATTAATAATATAAATTATTATTACTATAGTATTATTATTGTATTTACTACCCCCGGCATCGCATTAGGATGACTTTTCAGGCTGCTGCAATGTTAAATGCAGTGATCGCCTTGCATTAAAGAAATATTGCAACACCCTGCGATGTGAAATGCAATAATAATCCTGCAAAACCTCTCAAATGTTAAACGTGACTAATGCTTCGTATTAGGATAACTTTGCAGGCTACTGCAATGTTAAATGCAGTGATGGCCTTGCATTAAAGTCACCTAGCTACCCCCAATGGATGTTTTCAGCATTAAATTAATTGCAATAATTTTGCAAAACCTCTCAAACGTTAAATGCAACAAATGCATCGCATTAGGATGACTTTTCAGGCTTGCTGCAATGTTAAATGCAGTGATCGCCTTGCATTAAAGAAATATTGCAACACCCTGCGATGTGAAATGCAATAATAATCCTGCAAAACCTCTCAAATGTTAAATGCGACTAATGCATCGCATTAGGATAACTTTGCAGGCTGCTGCAATGTTAAATGCAGTGATGGCCTTGCATTAAAGTTATCTAGCGACCCCCAGTGGATGTTAAATGCATTAAATTAATTGCAATCATCCTGCAAAACCTCTCAAATGTTAAATGGAACTAATGCATCGTATTAGGATAACTTTGCAGGCTGCTGGATGGTTAAATGCAGCGCTGGCGTTGCATTAAAGCAATATTGCAACCCCCTGGGATGTTAAATGCAATAAAATTAATTGCAATAATTTTGCAAAACCTCTCAAATGTTAAATGCAACTAATGCATCCTATTAGGATAACTTTGCAGGCTGCTGCATTGTTAAATGCAGCGCTGGCGTTGCATTAAAGCAATATTGCAACCCCCTGGGATGTTAAATGCAATAAAATTAATTGCAATAATTTTGCAAAACCTCTCAAATGTTAAATGCAATTAATGCAACGCATTAGAACAACTTTGCGGGCTCCTGCAATGTTAAATTATTATTACTATTATTGTATTTACTACCCCCGGCATCGCATTAGGATGACTTTTCAGGCTGCTGCAATGTTAAATGCAGTGATCGCCTTGCATTAAAGAAATATTGCAACACCCTGCGATGTGGCCTTGCATTAAAGTCATCTAGCGACCCCCAATGGATGTTATATGCATTAAATTAATTGCAATAATTTTGCAAAACCACTCAAATGTTAAATGCAACTGATGCAACGCATTAAAATAACTTTGCAGGCCACTGCAATGTTAAATGCAGCGCTGGCGTTGCATTAAAGCAATATTGCAACCATCCTGGGCTGTTAAATGCAGTAAAATCGTTGCATTTACAATAATCTTTGCAAAGCGAGACAAAGGGTGCGATCCCTTAGCACCCATTGACCGCGGCGCGCGTCCATCAAGGCGACGGAAGTCCCGCCCCAGGACCGGAGATTGGCAGGCGGGCGGGAGGGGGAAGCGGAGCGGCGGGGCTTGGACTGGGGAGCGGGCGGCGGGGATTGGTCCGGGCGGCCGTCGGTTAGGGCGGGCGGGCGGCGACGATTGGACGCGGTGGACGTCGGTCAGAGGGAGGAGAAGGAACCCGCCCCCTTCTCTCTCTCCGGTCCGCGTTTGTAGACAGAGGGAGAGAGGGAGGGAGGAAGGGAGGGAGAGAGGGGGAGAGAGAGAGAGAGAGAGAGAGAGAGAGAGAGGGAGGGAGGGAGGGGAGGGAGGGAGGGGGAGGGAGGGAGGGAGGGAGATGGAGGAGTGTGGGCTGGGTGAGTGTGGGGGAGGGGGGGGAGGGAGGGAAGGAGACAGGATTTGAGGGAGAAATGGGGAATTGAGTGAAAAAGAGAGAATGTGAAAATTGAGAAATGGAGAGGGACTTTCTCAAAA
>NW_027601604.1:0-104000 GCF_053455715.1 Rhinoraja longicauda
ATGGTTGTCAAAATTGCAACAGGATCTTGACATGTTGGGCAGGTGGGCTGGTGAATGGTTAATGGGGATTTCATTCGCACGTTTCACAGCATATAGCTGAACATGATTGGTACGCGCCAAACCGGATGAAACGTCTCCGCTGGTTTCAGTTCCATTGTTGTTATTTTTTTTGCAAATCTTTCCCAGCAAGCAACGGCCGGAAAACCGCCTCTCGCCCCTTCCGCGCTATTAAAATCTGCACCTCACTCCGATTTTGTTGCATAACCTGAAAGCCATAGAGCCAACGATTCTAAAAGCCACAGAGCTGTCGTGATTAATGTCTCTTATCAACAAACATTGTAGGTTGACGTTCTTGTCCAGATATTCTCCTGAACGAGTTTGATTCAGGGACACAGAGACACGTAGTCCAGGGGCACGACATTCTGCCCACGCTGTCTTCGCCGTTCATTATGTACCTATCGGCATTCCTCAGTTGCCCCATCACTCGGATGGTAGCCGTTCTTGTCATTACATTTCAAAGGTTCATCTTGATTTTTTTTTCAAACGCTGACAATGGCTGCATCTATCACGAACTCAAGCAATGCGTTCTTGATCTGAAGCTAATACTAGGTGGCATAATCCTTGCTCATACACCCTCTTACCCCGTCATTTAAACAGCCTGCGCTCCGATTACGGCATACTTTTTCGAAGCCGATACGTTTCTCACGTCTCTCGACCCGCTACGGCCCTCATCGCTTTGTGAACTTCAAACAGAACCCCACTCTCTGGTTCATCTCTGGTTCGAAACGCACATGTCCCGCCTGTACTCGGAGACAGCAGCCACCACTTCAGGTAGCATCCTAGTTCACCTGCAACCTCTGTCGTTTGCGCAGTCCACGATTCCACCCAATATTTCAAATATGACTTTGTGTTACAAAGTTGTAACGTGACATCCTGCTGTGCGGCCTGGCTCACGGAGATTCATCTCCCCGTTCTGCTTAACCCAGACCATGGAATCCCTCCATGCGAGTCCTCTTTTCAAACCTAGGGTCGTCGCTTTCACCATTTCGCTAAGAACGTGCCCTCTGTGCGCCAAGGAATACCAGATGTCCGTTCAAGTTATATCCCAGACATCCGATCTTACCCCACACCCACACAGGTGCACAAATATTTCTCCCTTGCCTTGTCACCCTGCTACTTCCTCCTCCTCGTACGCATATATCCCTTCCCCGAGTTCCTCACTTCCCTTTCATATCGCCACTACTCCCTCCCCTAACGTCCACTTCCACCATATCCCTCGCTGCGGTTTACATTCCAGTCCCCAACATTTCTCCTTATTTGACAGCCTTTGTTTTCTTTTCATCTCTCACCCTTGTCCGCGTCCCTACTCATCGGTCCCACATATACATCCGCCTATCGTTGCCGGGCATTGGCCCACCTGCTGTTCTCTGTTCCAGGTTTCCCTACACCCTCAGTATGAAGAAGTGTCCCGACACGGTGTCGTCTGTCCGTCCCCTCCAGAGGTGGAGTCTAAGCCGCGGGTTTGTCCAGCCTTTAATTTTGTTTCGCTGGCTGCTTCGGCTTTGTTTCCCTGTCCCAGATATGCGGAGGATGGAATGGAATTGGCCACTGTAAATCGTGAAGAGCACAACAGGCTCAACATTTTTAGCGGGATGTAATACGTATGAGATACGTTTAAACAGCCGGCGCCGACAAGATGGCCTGCAGATTTGTATATGTACTTGAATTTATGGCTTCCTGATCTTATATTCTATGTGCAGTTTAATACCCTCCATGCTTTTATGAGTCTCCTTATCAAACTACGTTGCTGCCATTCTGTTTCCTTGCAAATGTGGTGGACACTTCATACACAGTTGTGAGGATCCTAATTTTCCATCATTAATGCCCAACAAGGCCTCCAAAAACGTGACACCTGAAGCAAGGAGGGGTTTCATCCTCGTTTGTGGGCCTCCTGTTAATGAGACAGAAAGCCTGATCTGTGGGTCCAGAGAAGGTTCTGCAGATAACGGGCTCGTTGTTACACCGAGCGCTCAACGCGCCATGTCTCTTCCAAGTCAATTGTTATGGATGACGGGCGGGGCATTGGAGCAATTGCTGTGCCTTTGATTCACAAAATACTATTCAAAATGAATTACAAGGCCACTGTTTAACGATGAGCGAACCTGGCGTTTTGATTCACTTGGGGATATTGTGCAGAGAGTTATTGCTACCGACCAATGCTTGATCCGAGAAATCCGTGTGCAAAACTTGAAATAAGCTCAGTTCCAACGTGTATGACTAAGCGTTCCAATGGATAAAATGGTGACGTGAAACATATATGTTTGTTTGAATTAAATACACGCTAAATTAATTTAACATTTCCTTTGGGAAGGAAGTGGACGGTCGCACCTCGGTTTGTTTCCCGCTGTCAGAACAGTCCCATCAGTCGGATGCTTCAGCTTGAACATCTTAAATACTGTAAAGCTAAGGAACTTAACAGAGACACAGACCAAGCTGGAATCACCCAGCAGGACAGATAATCCGTGGACGAACGAGAAACTATTGCAGACTCAGTTCAGTGACCCTTCATAGAACGAGGAAAGAAGACATGGAGACAGACTTCAGCAGCAGAGAGGTGGAGACAAATGGGCCGTACAATAGGAACGTCGCCGGCTGGGTGAGACCAAAACACTCATTGTGGCAGTTGAGAAGACTATAATACATTGAATATATAGAACATAGAGCGATACATATAGTCATCTAAAAGCCTTTTACATGCCAGTGTAGTAACTGGTTCCACTGCCAGCACTGGCAGCGTGTTCCACAGGCAAACGTCCCTCTGTGTAAAAAGTACCTGCCCCGCACACATTCCTTGGAACATTGTCCATCTCCCATTAAATCTATGCTCTCCAGCTATGCTCTGGTATAAATATAAAATTATGAGAAATATGGATATGTAAGAAAGATAGAGGCCACTTCCCAGGGAGGAAATATGAATATGGATATGAAGAGGAAGATGGCTCTGATTGTCTGATCTATTTCTCATAATTCAAAGTACTTCTACCTGATCTGCCCGCCAACCTACGTTCCAGAGAAACTAATGCAACTTCGTTCAATTTCCCTCGACAGCCAATAATCGCTAAGCCAGGCAACATTCTGGTAAATATCTACTTCGACCTCTCCAAAGCTTCCACATTATTCCCATAATGGGGCGACAGAATCCTCGAAATGCGGAGTCATCAAAGCTGTACATTACTTGCCGACTCGTGCTCATTACACCGACCGATGAAAGCAAGCCACCCGCCTGTGGTAAATAAAATGCTGGAGGAACTGTGGTTAGCAAGCGGCATCTGCGGAGAGAGAACTGAGACTAACCTCAGGTCGGGACCCCGATGCTGACTGACTGGGGTCGGGTCTTGGAAGCTGAAAGAGAGATTGGGTAGAGAAAATTTTGGCGGGTCATCAGTGAATAAAGATGGGGATGAGTGATTTGTAGAAAGGTAGGATAAGTTACAAAAGCAATTGATGTAAACGGGGCAAAGACGATTTGCATAAGGAAAGAACCGGACGAGCGAAATATGGACAGAGGTAGGGATGTAGGTAGATGAGAAGAGGGGAGGGGAAAGAGTTGCTTTGCTGGCAGGACCCCCCACCCCAGGGCAGTTGCATTGTGTTGGCTCAACCAGATGACAGTGGGAGAGGCGGTCGTGCTTTGCGATGTGGCAAATTGCATCAACATAAGTGGGCTGCTTTGGGAAATAAATGCCCTGCATTGAAGTGAATCAATTACACTGGTGCTGCATCATCATGACCAAGGTGGCACTGAGCAGCGAGCTGCATTGGTGTGGGCTTTCCGCACTAAAGACATTGAGGCAGCACGATTGAACTTCCTGCAACCTCGCTGGATTGGAATGCTGACATTATGTTAGCGGACAGTGGCTGAGCAGCATTGATGTGATTGCTCTGCTATGGAAGATGGGCTGCATTGAGTGTACTGACACTGAAGAGATGTGACACTGAAGAAATGTACCACTGGAGATGTGCCACTCGGCCGGACCGTTGGCAATCGCCCAGGAGTCGGTGTGCAGTCGGACTGGTATTGTCGTTGGATAAGGGAAGGGTGGCCGCCACAAGCTCGGCCATTTGACACGAGCCACCAGAGCCATCACATAGACTCGCGTATCATCGAATGCACTCTCAAACCCCGTGTACACAGCAGAGCACGCGGCCGGATCGTATCCTGTTGTTCACCTGGCACCGTTCGAAACCGGGGTTCTCTTTTCCTGGAAGGGCGTCTGACACGGTCATTTATGGCGTTTCTCGTCCATTCAGACCGTGCCATACCCCCTCCCGTGAGCCAGTCATAAGCCCGTTGTGCGCAACGTTTCTGCACTAATAGCAGTAGGTGGTCCGCCCAGCTATTGCAGTGTTTTTGCATGGATATTCGGGGAAAGGAAGGATATTCAGTCAACCTAGGCCTGCAGTTCATCCTCCAGCACCTGTACCGCGAGGGGACTTAAGCAAGATTTGGTTTGTGGATTTAGCTCTGCATTCAACACCATTGAGAGGGGGTCTTATCGAAACGTATAAGATTATTAAGGGGTTGGACACGTTAGGGGCAGGAAACATGTTCCCAATGTTGGGGGATTCCAGAACAAGGGGCCACAGTTTAAGAATAAGGGGTAGGCCATTTAGAACTCAGATGAGGAAAAACATTTTCAGTCAGAGAGTTGTAAATCTGTGGAATTCTCTGCCTCAGAAGGCAGTGGAGGCCAATGCTCTGAATGCATTCAAGAGGGAGCTAGTCAAGTCAAGAGAGAGCTAGGGTAGCGCAGTCAGGGGCTATGGGGAGAACGCAGGAACGGGGTACTGATTGAAAAGGATCAGCCATGATCAAATTGAATGGTGGTGGTGGCTTGATGGGCCGAATGGCCTACTCCTGCACCTATTGTCTATTATCTATTGTCCATTAAGTCAACAAGTAATGTTACAGCTTTGACGACTCCGCATTTCGAGGATTCTGGCGCCCCATTATGTGAAAAATGTGGAAGCTTTGGAGAGGTCGAAGAAGATATTGACCAGAATGTTGCCTGGCTTAGCGATTATTAGCTGTAGGGGGAAATTGAACGAAGTTGCATTAGTTTCACTGGAACGTAGGTTGGCGGGGAGATCAGGTAGAAGAACTTTGAATTTTGAGAAATAGGTGAAACATCAGAGCCATCTTCCTCTTCATATCCATATTCATATTTCCTCCCTGTGAAGTGGTCTTTCACTTTCTTACCTGTCTTATTTCTCCATTTTATATTTATAACAGAGTACAGCTAGAGAGCATAGATTTAATGTGAGATGGACAATGTTTTAAGGAATGTGTGCGGGGCAGGAACATTTTACACAGAGGGGCGTTTGCATCTGGAACACGCTGCCAGTGCTGGCAGTGGAACCAGTTTAAATACTGGCATGTAAAAGGCTTTCAGATGAGTATATGTATTGCTCTATGTTCTATGTTTTGAATGTACTTCTAAACTGCCACGTTGAGTCCCTTGGTCTCACCCAGCCGGCGACGTTCCTATTGTATGGCCCATTCGTCACCACCTCTCTCCTGCTTAAGACTGTCTTCGTTTCCTCTTTCATCGTTCTATGAAGGGTCCCTGACCTGAGTCTGCAATAGTTTCTCGTTCGCCCACGGATTATCTGTCCTGCTGGGTGATTCCAACATGGTCTGTGTCTCTGTTAACTTCCTTAGCTTTACAGTATTTAAGATGTTCACGCTGAAGAATCCGACTGATGGGACTGTTCTGACAGCGGGAGAGAAATCGAGTCGCGACCGTCCATTTCATTTTCAAAGGTAATGTAAAACTAATTTAGCGTGTATTTAATTCAAGCAAACTTATACGTTTCACGTCACCATTTTATCCCTTGGAACACTTCTCAATCATACACGTTGGCACTGGGCTTATTTCAAGTTTTGCACGGGGATTTCTCGGTTCAATCGATAGCAATAGCTCTCTGCACAATATCCCCAAGTGAATCAAAACGCCACATTCGCCCACGGTTAAACAGTGAACTTGTAATTCGGTTTGAATAGTATTTTGTGAATCAAAGGCACAGCAATTGCTCCAATGCCCCGCCCGTCATCCATAACAATTGACTTGGAAGAGACATGGCGCTTTGGGCGCTCAGTGCAACAACGAGCTCGTTATCTGCAGAACCTTCTCTGGATCCGCAGATCAGGCTTCCTGTCTAATTAACAGGAGGCCCACAAACGAGGATGAACCCCCTCCTTGCTTCAGGTGTTACGTTTTTGGATGCCTTGTAGCGCTAGGATATATATGACAGAAAATGAGGATTTTCGCAACTGTGTATGAAGTGTCCACCACATGTCCAAGGATACAGAATGGCAACAACGTAGTTTGATACGGAGACTCATAAAAGGATGGAGGGTATTAAACTGCACATAGAATATAAGATCAGGAAGCCATAAATCCAAGTACATTTAAAAATCTGCAGGCCATCTTGTCGGCGCCGGCTGTTTAAACGTATCTCATACGTATTTCACCCGCAAAAAAATGTTGAGCCTGTTGTGCTCTTTACGATTTGCAGTGGCCAATTCCATTCCATCCTCCGCATATCTGGGACAAGGAAGCAAGGCCGAAGCAGCCAGCGAAGCGAAATAAAAGGCTGGACAAAACCAGCGGCTGAGGCTCCACCTCTGGAGTGGACGGACAGACGACACCATGTCGGGGCACTTCTTCATACTGAGAGTGTCGGGCGAGAAACCTGGAACAGAGAGTAGGAGGTGGGCCAATGTCCGGAAATGATAGGCGGATGAGCCAAAACATTATGACCACTGACAGGCGAAATGAATAACATTGATAATCTTACAATGACACTGTCAAGGGGTAGGAGAAATTAGGCAGCATGTGAACCGTCAGTTCTTGAAGTTGATGTGCTAGATGCAGGAGAAATGGGCAGGAAATGAGCGACTTTGACAAGGTCCAAATTGTTATGGCCAGACGACTGGGTCAGAGCATCTCTGAAATGGCAAGGCTTGTGGGGTGCTCCCGGTCAGCAGTGGTGAGTACCTACCGACAGTGGTCCGAGAAGGGATAAACCACAAACCGGCGACAGACAGTGTAATGGCAGTTTCTCTCCATTCTCAAAGTCCAACTTCGATAGCCATTACTGCTCGGGGATGGAATGGTATAGCTTACGCACACACCGCACTCCGAGATAAGAAAGACGAATCTTCCAAACGCTGTTTCTTAATTAATTGGTCTTTATTAAAGTAGCACAAATCAAAAGAGTAATTCATAACTTTTCGTTCTTATCAACTGTTTTTTCTTCAAGCAATACAATAAAAACCGTGTAGTCGTTACCGTGTGCTCCTTGTGAGTGTAGCTGGCGCCAATGTGGCAGTCGAGGGTGTGGCAGTCGAGAGTGTGGCAGACATGAATGTGGTAAAAAAATGTATTCTTTCCATCCTCCGAGACTAAACTGACCCACAATCTCTGTCGCTACGCTAGTCTCCTCCCATGTCGACACTCCCCATTACGTATCGAATCACACCCCCAAGCATGCAAAAAAAGACAGAAACTAGAAATATTAAACATAGCCATAATACAATGACAGTAACTAAATTAAGCGTAAATGGCTCCTACACACCGGCCCCTAATTGTTCTGCGTATATAACGAAGCAATTAGCAATAGATACTAAAAGGAGCTATAAAAGCTTAATATTTATCAAAGACAAAAGTAATATGCATTATATTTTGGCATTCAAACTTCTTTAACGATTCTTCAATCTTCTCCTTCACCTTCTAGAAGCAGACATATCTTGGTTATCGGTCTTACCAAGATGATGTCCTTAGTCTGAAGTCGTACAGTACACAAAAAACCTTTAACGTCTGGCATGACCTCCAGTATCTTTTTACGAAGTTTTGACAAGATGTGATTTCTTCCTCCATGTCCGATCTGTTCATGAATATGTCGTAACAGCAATGTTGAAATATGAAAGTCCTTCGAGAGAATAATAGGATGCTTAGCTTCTTCAGGCACCGCTAGTTTATTTAGGTGACCACCTACTCTCAGAAGTCCTTTATCCAGTATCGGGTCAAGCCTGTATAAAAAACTACTTATTTTAACACCACGTTCACCAGCTTGTAATGCTGATAGCTCTTCCTTATATTCTTGTCTTTGACAGAAAGAGATAACTGCATTTTCTGCCTTAAAAAGATCAGCCGGACATAAACACTGTCCCCGTACGATACTCAACCTTTTCTTTCAGCTTGCCAGGATCCGTTTCAAAGCCACTTATAGGAGCCCGCGTTTCATTTTTCTTATGAGTCCACTGCAAAAGCATTGTTTTTAATTTACGAAACTAAGCCACTACAGTCTTCAACTTATTCCATGATGAGAAATGGGTAATTAAATAGTTTGTTGAATCCAATGGGTCCTTAATAATGGCGTTCACTAAGATGTCTTCCTTGATCTCCGGATCATTAGCAGAGATTTCAATTTCCAGGTTAGACTTTGTCCATTCTCGGTCTGTTTACATAGAAACTCTGGCCCATTGATCCATCTCTTACTGCTTAAGAAGCGGTCTGCTGTTAATCCTCTAGAGGCTTCAACCGCAGGATTTTCCTTGGTATTAATATACTTCCACTGTGATACATTAGTAGCATACCTTATAAAAGAGATCCTGTTTGCGACAAATGTTAGGAAGCGTTTATTTTCATCGTTGGTGTACCTAAGCACTGTCATGCTATCAGTACAGAAGGTAGATTCCTCCAGCTTAAGCTGCAGTTCTTTTTGCAGCAATATGTAAATTCTGACAGCTAAGACTGCGGCTGCAAGCTCCATTCTGGGAATCGTCATTTGCTTCAATGGTGCCACTCTGGCCTTTCCCATTAAGAATGCAGCATGTACATCATTAATATCATTTCCAGTCTCAGATATGAAACAGTACCGTAACCACTTTCACTTGCATCAGAAAGGTGATGCAGGTGTGCAAATCTGATTCGACCAAAGTTTGTCGCCTTCATACACCGGTCCTAACCCTAACCGGTCCGAGATCTTGTCGAGATTTTCTAACCACTCTGTCCATCGCTGAGAGAAGATTTGCGTTATACTCTCATGCCATCCAAGTTTCTTGTTACAGAGATCCTGCAAAATTAACTTGGCTGATAGTGTAAATCGTGCAATAAATCCCAAAGAGTGTGGCAGTCGAGAGTGTGGCAGACGTGAGGGTGACTGGCGCGGGTGTGGTAAAAAACTGTAGTCTCTCCATCCTCCAGACTAAACTGACCCACAATCTCTGTCGCTACGCTAGACCCATATAGACACTCCCCATTACGTATCAAATCACACCCACAAGCATGCAAAAAAAGACAGAAACTAGAAATATTAAACATAGCCATAATACAGTAACTAAATTAAACGTAAATGGCTCCTACAGATAGGGTGTTGCGATGCGCGAGGGCACGATGGCTATTCCGTCTGGTCCGAACCGACAGAAGGTCTACTGTGGCACAAGTCACAGAAAATGGTAATGGCGGTCACGGGAGGAATGTGTCACAATACACAGCGCATCGCGTCCTGCTGCGTATGGGGCTGCACACGGAGGACCAACAGCATATTAGGGCATAATGCTTTAGCTTATCAGGTTATAATGTTTTGGCTCATCGGTGTATATGTAGGACCGATGAGTGGAGACGCCGACAAGGGTGAGAGATGAAAAGAAAACAAAGGCTGTGAAATAAGGAGATAAGTTGAGGAATTGAATGTAAACCGCAGCGAGGAAGATGGTGGAAGTGGACGTTATGGGAGGGAGTAGTGGGAATCTGAAAGGGAACTGAGGATCTCGGGGAAGGGATATATGCGTACGAGGAGGAGGAAGTAGCAGGTTGACAAGGCATGGGAGAAATATTTGTGCACCAGTGTGGGGGAGGGGTAAGATCGGGTGTAGGGGATATTACTTGAACGGACATCTGGTATTCCTTGGCGCATAGAACGCACATTCTCAGCGAAATGGTGAAATCGTCGTCCCCTGCGGTTGAAAAGAGGACTCGCATAGAGGGATTCCATGGTCTTGTTTTAGCAGAGCGGTGAGATGAATCTCCGCGACCCAGGCCGCACAGCAGGATGTCACGTTACAACTTTGTAACACAAAGTCACATTTGAAATATGGGGTCGAATCGCGGACTGCGTAACCGTCAGAGGGTGTAGGTGGACTACGATGCCAGAAGAAGTGGTGACTGCTGCCCGCGAGTACAGGCGAGGCAAGTGCGTTTAGAATCAGAGATGAACCAGGAGTGGGGTTCTGTTTGAAGTTCACAAACCTACGAGGGCCGTAGCGAGACTAGAGACGAGAGAAACGTATCGCCGTAGCATAGGTTGCCATAATCGGAGCGCAGGCGCTTTAGATGACGGGGTAAGTTGGTGATGGATGCAGGCACTGTCAGCGCTTGAAAAAGTTAAGATGAATCTTTGAAATGGAATGACAAGAACGGCTACCATCCGAGTGATGGGACCACTGAGGAATGCCGACAGGTACATAATGAACGGCGAAGACACCGTGGGCAGAATGTTCTTCCCCCTGTAGTGCGTGTCTCTGTGGCCCTGAGTCACACTCGTTCAGGAGAATATCTGGACAAGAACGTCAACTTACAATGTTTGTTGATCAGAGACGTTAATCACCACAGCTATGTGGCGTTTAGATTCGTTGGCTCTGTGGCTTTCAGATGTTATGCAATAAAATCGGAGTGAGGTGCAGATTTTAATAGCGTCGAAGGGGCGAGAGGCGGTGTTCCGGCCGTTGCTTGCTGGGAAAGATTTGCAAAAAAATAACAACAGTGGGACTGAAACCATGGGAGACGTTTCATCCGGTTTGGCGCGTTCCAATCATGTTCAGCTATATCCTATGAAACGTGCGAATGAAATCCCCAATTAACCATTCATCAGCCCACCTGCCCAACATGTCAAGATCCTGTTGCAATTTTGACAACCATCTTCGCCATCTATAATACCACCCACTTTAGTGTCACCTGCAAACGTATTAATTGTGCCTTGTCTATTCTCTTCCAAATCATTGATATAGATAACAAACAGCAATGGGCCTAGCACCGAACCCTGGAGCACCCACTACTCACCGGCTGCCAGTCCGAAAAACAACGTTCTACCGTCACCTTCTGCTTCCTTCCATGAATCCAATTTTCTATCTATTCGGCTAGATGTCTTTTGTTCCCAAGCCATGCAGCCTTTCGGAGCAGCCTGCCACGCGTACCTTCTCAAATACCATGATCAAATCCATATATACGCCGTCCTCAGCTCTGCCCTCAACAACCTTTTGCTGAGATTTTCAAAAGCGAACGGGAAACTACAGGAAACTTGATCAATCACCTTGTTTAATTCTCGTTTGTATGGAACAATTCAGGATACGTGCCAATCACATAAAGCCCAACTTTCACCTGCAAAGAATAAACTCACTGAAACCGCCAAGTACTGGAAAACAAACTTCACATTGGTGGAACTTGTAGAGCTGCTGGGAAATCACTGCGGTTTCAATCCGAACACGTAGTGCTGATAGTGTGGAGTTTGAACGCTCTCCCTGAAACCTCATGGATTCTACCAGTGTCCCCAGAGTTCCTCCGATACTTGAAAGACTCGGGTGTTGTTCGGCTGATTTGACTGTTTAAGGTGTGTCGACGGGTGATAGCACCTGGAGGAGCTAATGGGAATGCGGGGCACTTTGAAACGAATGTTGTCTGTAGGTCCTTGATCAATGACGGGATATATCGGGGACCAGGTTGTGAACACATTATGTGACTACATGGTACAAATGTGGGTAGTTGTGCAGATAGTGAGAATGGTTGTGAAAAACATTGCAGCAGGATCTTCAGTTCAGTTGTGTTTAGTTTATTGTCACGTGTACGGACGTGCAGTAAAAAGCTTTTGTTGCGTGCTAACCAGTCAGCAGAAAAGCATGATTACAATCGATCAATTTACAGTGTATAACTAATGCACACGAGAAGGGAATAACGTTTAATGCTAGGTAAAGCCAGCAAAATCCGATAAGTCTTGATCGATTGGTCAGGTGCGCTGAGGAAAAGTTGATGGAATTTAATACAAAGGGATGTGAAGTTTTGGTAAGACTAACATGGGCAGGGCTTACACAGTGAATGGTAGGCATCTGGCGAGTCTTGTGGAGCCCAGGCCAGGGGTGTAGGAGTGCAGGTGCGTGGTTCCCGAAGGTGCAATCGCAGGCAGATCGGATGGGCGAAAAGGCTTTTGGCGAAAGCAAACAAGAAAAAAAATAGAGGGGTCGTAACGCAACGTTCCATGTAGATATTTCGGTTTTGATTTAACTGTAACAGATAAAGTCTAATCGGCTGAGGCTGGGAAATGAGCGGTTTGCAGAAATCGTGATGAATATTTGTTTTCTCCGAAGTGCCTGAACAATTGTTCGGCGTTGTGCTTCACCTGAATAACCACATGGTACTTACTTCAATAGACAATAGACAATAGGATTAGGCCATTCGGCCCTTCGAGCCAGCACCGCCATTCAATGTGATCATGGCTGATCATTCTCAATCAGTACCCCGTTCATGCCTTCTCCCCATACCCCTTGACTCCGCTATCCTTAAGAGCTCTATGTAGCTCTCTTGAATGCATTCAGAGAATTGGCCTCCACTGCCTTCTGAGGCAGAGAATTCCACAGATTCACAACTCTCTGACTGAAAACGTTTTTCCTCATCTCCGTTCTAAAAGGCATACCCCTTATTCTTAAACTGTGGCCCCTTGTTCTGGACTCCCCCAACATTGGGAACATGTTTGCTGCCTCTAACGTGTCCAACCCCTTAATAATCGTATACGTTTCGGTAAGATCCCCTCTCATCCTTCCAAATTCCAGTGTATACAAGCCTAGTCGCTCCAGTCTTTCAACATACGACAGTCCCGGCATTCCGAGAATTAACCTAGTAAACCTACACTGCACGCCCTCAATAGCAAGAATATCCTTCCTCAAATTTGGAGACCAAAACTGCACACAGTACTCGAGGTGCGGTCTCACAAGGGCCCTGTACAACTGCAGAAGGACCTCTTTGCTCCTATACTCAACTTCGCTTGTTATGAAGGCCAACATTCCATTGGCTTTCTTCACTGCTTGCTGTACCTGCATGCTTCCTTTCAATGACTGATGCACTAGGACACCCAGATCTCGTTGTACGTCCCCTTTTCCTAACTTGACACCATTCAGATAATACTCTGCCTTCCTATTCTTACCACCAAAGTAGTTCTCCAACCTGAACGACTACCGCCCGGTTGCCCTAACGCCGATAGTCATGAAGTGCTTTGAGAGGCTGGTCCTCTCACACATCAAATCCAACATCCCTGACTCACTGGACCCACATCAATTTGCATACAGGGCAAATAGATCCACAGAGGACGCCATCTCTCTGGCTCTTCACACTGTCCTGACTCACCTAGAGAGACAGGGCACGTACGTGAGGATGCTATTCATAGACTATAGCTCCGCCTTCAACACGGTCATCCCCACCAAGCTCATCACCAAACTCCACCAGCTAGGCCTCAGCTCCTCATTATGTGACTGGATCCTGGACTTCCTGCTGGAACGACCGCAGGCAGTGAGAATGGGCCCGCACCTGTCCTCCACTATCACCCTGAGTACCGGCACACCATAGGGCTGTGTTCTGAGCCCCATGCTCTACTACCTCTTCACACACGACCGTGTTCCTGCATTCGACACCAACACCATTGTCAAGTTTGCAGACGACACAACGGTGATCGGGCTTATCACCAACGGGGATGAAACAAACTATAGAGCGGAGGTGCAGAACCTGGCGGACTGGTGCTCAGGATAACAACCTGTCCCTAAATACCACCAAGACCAAGGAGCTGATCATCAACTTCCGTAGGTCACGTAACGGGGAATATGCCCCGATCTCTATCAACGGGGACAGTGTGGAGAGAGTGTCCAGCTTCATGTTTCTGGGCACTCACATTTCGGAGGACCTAACATGGTCCAATAACACCGCTGCGCTGGTCAAGAAGGCACAACAAAGACTGTTCTACTTAAGAACACTGAAAAAGTCTGGTCTACCCCAACAGCTGCTGCCGACCTTCTACCGCTGCACCATAGAGAGCATCCTAACGCATGGCATCCCTGTGTGGTACCTCAGCTGCACGGAGGCAGAAAGGAAAGCTCTACAGCGGGTAGTCCACAGAGCTCAGAGGGCCATCGGAACACAGCTACCAGACTTGGAGGGCATCTACAACACACGATGCCTCAGAAAAGCCACCAGCATCCACAAAGACTCTTCACACCCCTGCAACAGTCTGTTCGAACTCCTTCCATCGGGCAGACGATACAAGGCGTTCTACGCCCGCACCTCCAGACTCAGGAACAGCTTCATCCCCAGGGCCATAGCTGCTATGAACCGGTCCTGCTGAGCCGGATGGCCACAACGCATAGATCAACTTGCACTTTACCCTGTCCAAAACTGTTACAATTGTTTCGTTTCGTTGGGTTGCTGTTGTCTAAATTACTTAAATTATTGCATCGTATGGGAGGCGCATTCCCAATCTCGTTGTACCCCTGGGTACAATGACAATAAAGATATATTGTATTGTATTGTATTGTATTAAACTGCATCTGCCATGCATCCGCCCACTCACACAACCTGTCCAAGTCACACTGCAACCTCATAACATCTCCCTCACAGTTCACACTACTGCCCAGCTTTGGATCGTCTGCAAATTTGCTAATGGTACTTTTAATCCCTTAATCAAAGTCATTAATGTATATTGTAAATAGCTGCGGTCCCAGCACCCCACTAGTTACTGCCTGCCATTCTGAAAGGGACCAATTTATCCCCACTCTTTGCTTTCTGTCTGTCAACCAATTTTCTATCCATGTCAGTACCCTACCTCCAATACCATGTGCTCTCATTTTGCCCACTAATCCCCTATGTGGAACCTTGTCGAAGACTTCACAATATTATGCAACACTCTGTGAACAATAGGTTTGCTCAGGGACTGTGATCAACATGAAACGATGACACCCAACGGTCCCGCAGGGATAATCCCTTTCCTTCAAATAAGGGAACCTTTTCAATGAGATATTCCACAATCAAATAGGATAAGAGGTGACAAGGAGATGGGCGAACTACAGATTGTTAGAGTCATATACGAGATCCAAAAGATATACTACCCGATCCTGGCTATTCTCGGTGTTCCGGGTAAGTGAGGAGAGCTGTCGTTTACGCTGTGCATATTTGAGAATCTGGCTGTATGTCTCTCGAAACTGCCTCTTTTAATTTCAAATTCAGTGATCGCACTGCCGAGGGATTATTAATGCGCGAACCATTCTTGCTGTGACTGTCACTTTGAACATCGTATTTTGCAGGATTAAACGCAGAGTGATCTGCAACTTCCCGGTGTTTGCACTGGTTAACATCGAGCACAGTCACGTTGTATTGAATCCATTATGCCCATTGACCAGTTCCAGCTGAATTGATGGAACACACAAAGTCACAGTGGATGGTGGAAATGCTAAATGTTAAAGGAACCCCATTAGTAAGTGGGGCAGCAGCTGTGCCGGTCAATGTTTCAATTCAGTGCCCTTCCAATGGGGGATTTCGTGGCTTACATTACCACAGCAGGACCGGGTGAATTGCGGAGCGGGTTTAGAACTGCAGACTCAATGTGAATTATTAACCATTTCGAACCTAATCATGTTTCTGTCGAAATCATCCCAGTCTCCTCTTTGCATCAACTGATCTTCTCTTTGCGATTAAAATCTGCGTTTCATGTTTGCCGTTTAGTTCGATTGATTGATTTCCAAAACTTCCTTTGAAGAGAAAGTTGCACGTCATCGAGGTGTTGTGTGATGCACTTCACAGTGCTAGGAGAACGGGCTTTGTTCCCTCTCTCTATGATAACTGTGTAACTTAGCAAGTGTGCGATCATTCGATATCACACTCATTCCTCAATTGCAATTGCAATTACTCCAATCACAAATATACCAGAAATCACACATTCCCATCAGTAACCAAGTCAAAGATAAGCATCATCTGGGTGAATTGCAAAATGGAAGTTAATCTATATTTACCAACTGCATGGTAAACGCCAATCTGAGTCACGCTAATGTAATTTTGGGTCCCTGTCTAATACTGAACCACATGTCAGGGGTGATCTACACGCATTCACACAACATAAACGGACCGCTTTGTTGCTACGGATATTTATATTGCGCAGTGCATTACCCGCATCGTATTATTAACCCTTAACCCACAACATTGCTCTTTGCTTTCGGAATCACACAGATGCAATGGTGAAATTGCTGATGAACTTCATAAAAGTAAAGTGTGTTTGTTCACGGTGTTTAACTCATGCAAAGCACATAATGCGGAGGTTGCAATCATCTTGCACTAAAAATATGATCATTCTTTTTGCATCACAGTGAATCTGGTGACAATTGTGGTCCTGTCTCGAGGAAAGTGTGGCCTCTCCAGATGTGTGACCCGCTACCTGGTGGCCATGGCAGCGGCAGATCTACTGGTCATTATCTTTGACCTGATATTGAGACAGATTCCGATTGCTCATCGCCTATATTTTGTGAAGCTCATCCCCCTGTGTAATATCCACGCCGTCTTGCTTTACACAGTGACCGACTGTTCTGTGTGGTTCACCGTCTCCTTCACCTTTGACCGATTTGTTGCCATCTGTTGCCAAAAATTGAAGCATAGATATTGCACCGAGAAAACAGCGGCTGTGGTTCTGAGCACAGTGAGTGTACTGAGCAGCGCCAAGAATGTTTACTGGTATTTCATGTATACACCTTGGTACAGATTGGCGAATACCCCCTGGTTTTGTTACATGGATGTCCGTGTTATGACTTCAATTACCTGGTCAACGATTGAGTCTCTTCATTATATTCTCACCCCCTGTGTCCCGTTTGTGTTGATTCTGCTGCTCAATGCTTTAACGGTGAGACATATTTTGGTGGTCAGCAGAGCCCGCAGGAGACTCCGGGACCAGAAAAGTGCGAAGAGCCCCAGTGATCCCGAAATGGTGAATCGAAGGAAATCCGTGATATTGTTGTTATTTATCTCCGGAAATTTCGTTCTGTTATGGGCAACATTTACATTTTATATAATAAGTAGACGTGTGTGTTATTTCGAAGAATGTTTTTTTTCCCTCCCTACCTTTGTATCGGAAATAGGATTCATGCTTCAATTACTTAGCAGTTGCACAAACACGTGCATATATGCGGTGACACAGAAGATGTTTAGAATGCAATTGTTGACTGTGTTAACATATCCCCTTCCTCGACTGATAAGATTAATTAAGCACTGAAAAATAATGAAAAACTGGAGCATCTAAAGCATCATAATCAAATATTAGAACCAGAACTGTTGAAATGCTTTACGCAAACAGACTCGGCACCCATTGTGACCGCGCTCGGCATTAACCATCCACTTACACTAATCTGACATTGATTCTATTCTCCATACATTGGATTAATCCCAGAGCCCTTCTACCCAATTCGGAATTAAGGGGCATTATCGGAGGAATTCGCAGAGGACGCACAACGTCCACATTGCTTGTCATTGGAAGGTGGGAGGTAACATATATTTTCAGGCTAAACCTATGTGGTCACAGAGAGAAAGCGCAAAGTCCACAAGCCAGCATGCGAGGTTAGGACTGAACCCGGGTCTGTAGCGTCATGAGGCAGACGCTCTCATAGCTGCGAGACTATTTTCCGCTGTTCCCGCAGCTTCGTTGCAAATACGAGGAATTTAGTTGGATAGTGCTCATCCCATTTTTGACCTCTAGTTGTGTCTAGCGTTGTCCAAATTAGTGTATATCCCCAAGTAGATTAAACAGTTCTAACACTGTTCGGTGGGTACCCCGACTCAGTCAGTTCTTGTGCCGTCAACACACTTCTTTCCTTGAACTCCAAGGTTAATTTCGCAATAAATATAATTTCTCAGTGTGAGCGATCAGAGGAACACCAAGGCTGGCGAACCAGCATATTGACAGACCATCCAAACTACACGTTTACAAAATATCCGCTTGGCTCCCCGACTCATTTCCGCCAAAGATTTAGTCAGTGATCGTGGTTTCCATTAAAAAAACGAAGATGCCCAAATAAGGGATGGCATACATCACGGAGTTTGCATAATCCACAGCGAATCAATAATCTAAAGACAATCCTCTGGGAAGGTGATGGACGGACGAGTTCCAACACTGGGTTTCTGATAGGGACAGACAAGATAGTTGGGAGATAACCCGTACTCAATGGTCCATCAGTGAACCGTGATTAAAACCACGTCCTTGGTCATTTCAGGGAAGTGTCCCATCAAATACCCGCAGCAGAGATTTCACTCCTGGAAGCGGGAGATCTTGTGTGTAAAGGTGACGTCGCAAATTATGGAAGTCATTAGAAATTTGGCAAGTTTGTCATATATTTAACCCAAAATCTTACATATTAAGAGAGTAAAAGCAAACGTGTTTAATTGTCATGTGTATCATTTCAAAAATGTAAAATGCGCATGGAACCATTGTGACGCGAGCTATAGAAACTGTAACTGCTGTGAATGCGTGAAAAATGTGGGTCCTCTCAGAATGTTTTCCAGTATACGCTGTGAAGCTCTATGAAGTTCTGTAAATGTTTGAGAAAACCACCGCATCTCTACGAGATTTCTTACTGTCTTCCCCTGATTTGGGCCATAATTCTGAGTGCGACTGGTCCTCGTGTGAAGCCAGATTCAGGGTACTGGTCAGGCACACAATTCCCTCCAACACACGACACAGCGAGCAGGGGGCTACATAGAACCACATGGCTGCAAACCCGGGATGTTTAGTTTTGCTACCTACATTTGTTCTATTGGGCCCCACATTGTTGTCGTGCGATTGTAAATTGTGGTACTATAAGATAACAAATTGGAGGGAAAGGAAATAATGCTGACTTTATTGGGCGAGAGCAGTAGAGGGTTAGGGCTCTGTGTGGAGATGCGGCAACATGCGGCAACACACACACACACACGCACACGCACACGCACACGCACGCACACGCACGCACACGCACACACACACACACAAGTATACATATACAACATATGTACAAAACGACAGCTAATGAATAACACGAAGGTGACATCAAATAATATGATGTAACGGCAGGGCACTCGAAGTTCAAATGTAAGCTGCAGATCGGAAACTCGCTGCCATGAAATGGACACCCGAGAGACCCAGAGTACAACGAATAGCGGATAATAATTTAGAATCTTTAGAAAATGGACATATTATGGTCGGAGACGTTCTTGAATTTGGAATTTGGACGGTGGGCCATGTTGATATCATATAACATATAACATATAACAACTACAGCATGGAAACAGGCCTGTCCGGCCCTACCAGTCCACGCCGACCATTCTCCCTGACCTAGTCTCATCTACCTGCACTCAGACCATAACCCTCCAATCCCCTCCTATCCATATACCTGTCCAATTTACTCTTAAATAATAAAATCGAGCCAGCCTCCACCACTTCCACCGGAAGCCCATTCCATACAGCCACAACCCTCTGAGTAAAGAAGTTCCCCCTCATGTTACCCCTAAACCTTTGTCCCTCAATTCTGAAGCTAGATCGGTATGATCATTGCTGTTTGTTATCTATATCAATGATTTGGATGCGAACAGCAAGGCATAATTAATAAGTTTGCAGATGACACTAAAGTGGGTGGTATTATAAATGGCGAAGATGGTTGTCAAAATTGCAACAGGATCTTGACATGTTGGGCAGGTGGGCTGATGAATGATTAATGGGGATTTCATTCGCACGTTTCACAGCATATAGCTGAACATGATTGGAACGCGCCAAACCGGATGAAACGTCTCCGCTGGTTTCAGTTCCACTGTTGTTATTTTTTTTGCAAATCTTTCCCAGCAAGCAACAGCCGGAACACCGCCTCTCGCCACTTCCGCGCTGTTAATATCTGCACCTCACTCCGATTTTGTTGCATAACCTGAAAGCCATAGAGCCAACAATTCTAAACGCCACAGAGCTGTCGTGATTAATGTCTCTGATCAACAAACATTGTAGGTTGACGTTCTTGTCCAGATATTCGCCTGAACGAGTTTGATTCAGGACCACAGAGACACGCACTACAGGGGGAAGAACATTCTGCCCACGGTGTCTTCGCCATTCATTATGTACCTATCGGCATTCCTCAGTTGTCCCATCACTCGGATGGTAGCCGTTCTTGTCATTACATTTCAAAGGTTCATCTTAATGGGGGGTTTTTTCAAACGCTGACAATGGCTGCATCCATCACGAACTCAAGCAATGCGTTCTTGAAGCTAATACTAAGTGGCATAACCCTTGCTCATACACCCTCTTACCCCGTCATTTAAACAGCCTGCGCTCCGATTACGGGAACCTATGCGAAGCCGATACGTTTCTCACGTCTCTCGACCCGCTCCGGCCCTCATCGCTTTGTGAACTTCAAACAGAACCCCGCTCCTGGTTCATCTCTGGTTCTAAACGCACATGTCCCGCCTGTACTCGGAGACAGCAGCCACCACTTCAGGTAACATCCTAGTTCACCTGCAACCTCTGTCGTTTGCACAGTCCACGATTCCACCCAATATTTCAAATATGACTTTGATTTACAAAGTTGTAACGTGACATCCTGCTGTGCGGCCTGGCTCACGGAGATTCATCTCCCCGCTCTGCTTAACCCAGACCATGGAATCCCTCCATGCGAGTCCACTTTTCAAACGTAGGGTCATCGCTTTCACCATTTCGCTAAGAACGTGCCCTCTGTGCGCCAAGGAATACCAGATGTCCGTTCAAGTTATATCCCCGACACCCGATCTTACCCCTCACCCACACAGGTGCACAAATATTTCTCCCTTGCCTTGTCACCCTGCGACTTTCCTCCTCCTCGTACGCATATATCCCTTCCCCGAGTTCCTCACTGCCCTTTCATATCGCCACTACTCCCGCCCCTAACGTCCACTTCCACCATATTCCCCGCTGCGGTTTACATTCCAGTCCCCAACATTTCTCCTTATTTGACTGCCTTTGTTTTCTTTTCATCTCTCACCCTTGTCCGCGTCTCTACTCATCGGTCCCACATATACATCCGCCTATCGTTGCCGGGCATTGGCCCACCTGCTGTTCTCTGTTCCAGGTTTCCCTACACCCTCAGTATGAAGAAGTGTCCCGACACGGTGTCGTCTGTCCGTCCCCTCCAGAGGTGGAGCCTAAGCCGCGGGTTTGTCCAGCCTTTAATTTTGTTTCGCTGGCTGCTTCGGCTTTGTTTCCCTGTCCCAGATATGCGGAGGATGGAATGGAATTGGCCACTGTACATCGTGAAGAGCACAACAGGCTCAACATTTTTAGCGGGATGTAATACGTATGAGATACGTTTAAACAGCCGGCGCCGACAAGATGGCCTGCAGATTTGTATATGTACTTGAATTTATGGCTTCCTGATCTTATATTCTATGTGCAGTTTAATACCCTCCATGCTTTTATGAGTCTCCTTATCAAACTACGTTGCTGCCATTCTGTTTCCTTGCAAATGTGGTGGACACTTCATACACAGTTGTGAGGATCCTAATTTTCCATCATTAATGCCCAACAAGGCCTCCAAAAACGTGACACCTGAAGCAAGGAGGGGTTTCATCCTCGTTTGTGGGCCTCCTGTTAATGAGACAGAAAGCCTGATCTGCGGATCCAGAGAAGGTTCTGCAGATAACGGGCTCGTTGTTACACCGAGCGCTCAACGCGCCATGTCTCTTCCAAGTCAATTGTTATGGATGACGGGCGGGGCATTGGAGCAATTGCTATGCCTTTGATTCACAAAATACTATTCAAAATGAATTACAAGGCCACTGTTTAACGATGAGCGAACCTGGCGTTTTGATTCACTTGGGGATATTGTGCAGAGAGTTATTGCTACCGACCAAGGCTTGATCCGAGAAATCCGTGTGCAAAACTTGAAATAAGCTCAGTGCCAACGTGTATGACTAAGCGTTCCAATGGATAAAATGGTGACGTTAAACATATATGTTTGTTTGAATTAAATACACGCTAAATTAATTTAACATTTCCTTTGGGAAGGAAGTGGACGGTCGCACCTCGATTTGATTCCCGCTGTCAGAACAATCCCATCAGTAGGATTCTTCAGCTTGAACATTTTAAATACTGTAAAGCTAAGGAACTTAACAGAGACACAGACCAAGCTGGAATCACCCAGCAGGACAAATAATCCGTGGACGAACGAGAAACTATTGCAGACTCAGTTCAGTGACCCTTCATAGAACGAGGAAAGAAGACATGGAGACAGACTTCAGCAGCAGAGAGGTGGAGACAAATGGGCCGTACAATAGGAACGTCGCCGGCTGGGTGAGAGCAAAACACTCATTGTGGCAATTTAGAAGACTATAATACATTGAATATATAAAACATAGAGCGATACATATAGTCATCTAAAAGCCTTTTACATGCCAGTGTAGTAACTGGTTCCACTGCCAGCACTGGCAGCGTGTTCCACAGGCAAACGTCCCTCTGTGTAAAAAGTACCTGCCCCGCACACATTCCTTGGAACATTGTCCATCTCCCATTAAATCTATGCTCTCCAGCTATGCTCTGGTATAAATATAAAATTATGAGAAATATGGATATGTAAGAAAGATAGAGGCCACTTCCCAGGGAGGAAATATGAATATGGATATGAAGAGGAAGATGGCTCTGATTGTCTGATCTATTTCTCATAATTCAAAGTACTTCTACCTGATCTGCCCGCCAACCTACGTTCCAGAGAAACTAATGCAACTTCGTTCAATTTCCCTCGACAGCCAATAATCGCTAAGCCAGGCAACATTCTGGTAAATATCTACTTCGACCTCTCCAAAGCTTCCACATTATTCCCATAATGGGGCGACAGAATCCTCGAAATGCGGAGTCATCAAAGCTGTACATTACTTGCCGACTCGTGCTCATTACACCGACCGATGAAAGCAAGCCACCCGCCTGTGGTAAATAAAATGCTGGAGGAACTGTGGTTAGCAAGCGGCATCTGCGAAGAGAGAACTGAGACTAACCTCAGGTCGGGACCCCGATGCTGACTGACTGGGGTCGGGTCTTGGAAGCTGAAAGAGAGATTGGGTAGAGAAAAACTTGGCGGGTCATCAGTGAATAAAGATGGGGATGAGTGATTTGTAGAAAGGTAGAATAAGTTACAAAAGCAATTGATGTAAACGGGGCAAAGACGATTTGCATAAGGAAAGAACCGGACGAGCGAAATATGGATAGAGGTAGGGATGTAGGTAGATGAGAAGAGGGGAGGGGAAAGAGTTGCCTTGCTGGCAGGACCCCCCACCCCAGGGCAGTTGCATTGTGTTGGCTCAACCAGATGACAGTGGGAGAGGCGGTCGTGCTTTGCGATGTGGCAAATTGCATCAACATAAGTGGGCTGCTTTGGGAAATAAATGCCCTGCATTGAAGTGGATCAATTACACTGGTGCTGCATCATCATGACCAAGGTGGCACTGAGCAGCGAGCTGCATTGGTGTGGGCTTTCTGCACTAAAGACATTGAGACAGCACGATTGAACTTCCTGCAACCTCGCTGGATTGGAATGCTGACATTATGTTAGCGGACAGTGACTGAGCTGCATTGATGTGATTGCTCTGCTCTGGAAGCTGGGCTGCATTGAGTGCACTGACACTGAAGAGATGTGACACTGAAGAAATGTACCACTGGAGATGTACCACTCGGCCGGACCGTTGGCAATCGCCCAGGAGTCGGTGTGCAGTCGGACTGGAGTATTGTCGTTGGATAAGGGAAGGGTGGCCGCCACAAGCTCGGCCATTTGACACGAGCCACCAGAGCCATCACATAGACTCACGTATCATCGAATGCACTCTCAAACCCCGTGTACACAGCAGAGCACGCGGCCGGATCGTATCCTGTTGTTCACCTGGCACCGTTCGAGACCGGGGTTCTCTTTTCCTGGAAGGGCGCCTGACACGGTCATTTATGGCGTTTCTCGTCCATTCAGACCGTGCCATACCCCCTCCCGTGAGCCAGTCATAAGCCCGTTGTGCGCAACGTTTCTGCACTAATAGCAGTAGGTGGTCCGCCCAGCTATTGCAGTGTTTTTTGCATAGCAATATGCATGGATATTCGGGGAAAGGAAGGATATTCAGTCAACCTAGGCCTGCAGTTCATCCTCCAGCACCTGTACCGCGAGGGGACTTAAGCAATATTTGGTTTGTGGATTTAGCTCTGCATTCAACACCATTGGGCCAGTGCCTCTACACTCCAAACTCTCCTGGTTGGCTGTGCCTGAACCCCTCTGTCAGTGGATCACCAACTTCCGGACAGACAGGAAGCAGCTTTTGAGGCTGGGTAGGCACACCTCTGATCCGCTGATCCTCACAGCACAAGAACATCTCACGACTGCGTACTTGCCTTTACTCTCTACACCAACGACTGCACCTCCACATATACCTCTGTCAATCTTTTGAAGTGTGCAGAGAACACAACCCCTGATTGAACTGATCTAGCATAGGGAGGAATCTGCCTACAGACGGTAAGTTCCTTGGTGCCATCATCTCCAGGCCCCTTAAATGGGAGGCCACCATCGACTCCACAGTCAAAACGGCCCAACCGAGGATGCACTTCCTGCGGCTGCTGAGAAAACACAATCTGCCACAGGCACTGATGGTCCAGTTTTATACTGCCATCATGGAGTCTGTCTTCACCTTCTCCATCATGGTCTGGATTGGCTCAGCCTCCAAGCATGACATCCGGAGTTAGCAGCGCATCGTTCGATCAGCTGCGAAGTTTGTTGGCTGCAACCTTTCCCCCATTGCCGAACTCTGCTCTGCAAGGGCCAGGAAGGGAACGGCTAAGATCATGTCTGATACGTCTCACCATGGCCACAACCTCTTTGAAGCACTTCCCTTCTGGGAGGCGACTCCGGACTGTCAAAGCCGCCACAGCCAGACATAAAAACAGCGTTTTTTCCCCACGAGCAGTAGCTCTCAACAGCCAAAAGTCTGTAGCTCCCTTTTGCTCGGGTATTTTATTTTATTCTTCACATGTTTAAATTTTAATGTTTTCTTTTTAGTTGTCCACTGTATGTCGTGTTATCTTTGCGAGCAAAGCAATTTGTACGAATTTATCCAATTAAATTCAATTCACTTCTATGCATGCTCATCCTTCATCTGGCCTACTGACAAGAATTTCGAAAAGTACTCCAGGTGCGGTCTAACCTGTCTTTGCAAAGTTACAAAAGAGCGTCGCCAGATTTATGTTCCATGCACCGACCTGCGGTATTAACCGCGTTATTAGGGTGTTCACAGGGAAACTACTCGTGTCCCCTCTATCGGCCAGCAGGAGACTTCAATTGCAAGAACTTTCTTCAACAGATATTCCGTTGTGCTCCGGGGACACAGGTGACTGCAGTTGCTGAAACCTGGAGCAAAACACAAACTACCCTGAGAAACACAGCGGGTCAAGCAGCATGTGGGTCATAGAATAGAATAGAATTTCTTTATTGTCATTGTGGTGGTACATAAAAGGAAATTCAGGCGCACTGCCTAAGCGGAGCTCAAATGTACAAGATAAAAAATAACAATGAAGTAACAGTAAAAGAGTGAGAAAATCCAAGGGATAGACGAAGTGGAGGTAAGTGTAGACCTGGTGGTTACATGGTTTTCAGATGTCTGCAAATTTGGGGAGCGCGAACAATAAGGGAGCCTATAAAAGATACATCGTTGATAGATATGAACGAAGATGAAGTAAGTGGAGGGCTATCCGGGAAAGTACAAGATGGGAGGTGAAATATAAGGGGAAGATATAACATTAATGAATGACCCTTAAAACCTTGACCTTCAGAACAATATTGGGGTGGAGTCCATCATCCCAGGTAAGTGGCAACGCAAGTAGGTAGAGATGTAAAGAGGCGTATGGTATATTGTATTCGGTAGCCCTGATGAGGCTTCCCTCCTTTCTGCGAGATTATTAGTGTAGACTTGGCGATGGTTTCGTCGGATACTTGCACTCTGTCAGCAAAGTCATGCTCGAGCTCCCGTTTATGAACTATTTTAACTCCGCTGCCCGTTTCCGTATCCATGTTTCAGCCCTTGGCACCTTGGGTTGCAAGGGTGAAGCCACACGAAAACGGGAGAATCAGCGCCTCGTATTTCAACCCAGCCGCATGGACACTGAATTCTCCAATTTCAAGTAATACACCGCAAACGCCGTCTCTCTTTCCCCGGTCACGGACCCCTCCACAGATGTACACATTCCCCTATCATCTCGCACTACACTCATCATACTCCGTTCTCCTCTCGCTCTTATCCCATAATGTGTTCACAACCTGGTCCCCGATATATCCCGTCATTGATCAAGGACCTACAGACAACATTCGTTTCAAAGTGCCCCGCATTCCCATTAGCTCCTCCAGGTGCTATCACCCGTCGACACACCTTAAACAGTCAAATCAGCCGAACAACACCCGAGTCTTTCAAGTATCGGAGGAACTCTGGGGACACTGGTAGAATCCATGAGGTTTCAGGGAGAGCGTTCAAACTCCACACTATCAGCACTACGTGTTCGGATTGAAACCGCAGTGATTTCCCAGCAGCTCTACAAGTTCCACCAATGTGAAGTTTGTTTTCCAGTACTTGGCGGTTTCAGTGAGTTTATTCTTTGCAGGTGAAAGTTGGGCTTTATGTGATTGGCACGTATCCTGAATTGTTCCATACAAACGAGAATTAAACAAGGTGATTGATCAAGTTTCCTGTAGTTTCCCGTTCGCTTTTGAAAATCTCAGCAAAAGGTTGTTGAGGGCAGAGCTGAGGACGGCGTATATATGGATTTGATCATGGTATTTGAGAAGGTACGCGTGGCAGGCTGCTCCGAAAGGCTGCATGGCTTGGGAACAAAAGACATCTAGCCGAATAGATAGAAAATTGGATTCATGGAAGGAAGCAGAAGGTGACGGTAGAACGTTGTTTTTCGGACTGGCAGCCGGTGAGTAGTGGGTGCTCCAGGGTTCGGTGCTAGGCCCATTGCTGTTTGTTATCTATATCAATGATTTGGAACAGTATAGACAAGGCACAATTAATACGTTTGCAGGTGACACTAAAGTGGGTGGTATTATAGATGGCGAAGATGGTTGTCAAAATTGCAACAGGATCTTGACATGTTGGGCAGGTGGGCTGTTGAATGGTTAATTGGGGATTTCATTCGCACGTTTCATAGGATATAGCTGAACATGATTGGAACGCGCCAAACCGGATGAAACGTCTCCCATGGTTTCAGTCCCACTGTTGTTATTTTTTTGCAAATCTTTCCCAGCAAGCAACGGCCGGAACACCGCCTCTCGCCCCTTCGACGCTATTAAAATCTGCACCTCACTCCGATTTTATTGCATAACATCTGAAAGCCACAGAGCCAACGATTCTAAACGCCACATAGCTGTCGTGATTAACGTCTCTGATCAACAAACATTGTAAGTTGACGTTCTTGTCCAGATATTCTCCTGAACCAGTGTGACTCAGGGCCACAGAGACACGCAGTACAGGGGGAAGCACATTCTGCCCACGGTGTCTTCGCCATTCATTATGTACCTGTCGGCATTCCTCAGTTGTCCCATCACTCGGATGGTAGCCGTTCTTGTCATTCCATTTCAAAGATTCATCTTAATTTTTTCAAGCGCTGACAGTGCCTGCATTCATCACCAACTCGCGCAATGCGTTCTAGATCTGAAGCTAATACTAGATGGCATAACCCTTTCTCATACAACCTCTTACCCCGTCATCTAAAGCGCCTGCGCTCCGATTATGGCAACCTATGTTACGGCGATACGTTTCTCTCGTCTCTAGTCTCGCTACGGCCATTATAGGTTTGTGAACTTCAAACAGAACCCCACTCCTGGTTCATCTCTGATTCTAAACGTACTTGCCCCGCCTGTACTCGCGGACAGCAGTCACCACTTCTTGTAGCATCGTAGTCCACCTACACCCTCTGACGGTTACGCAGTCCGCGATTCGACCCCCATATTACAAATATGACTTTGTTTTACAAAGATGTAACGTGACATCCTGCTGTGCGGCCTGGGTCGTGGAGATTCATCTCACCGCTCTGCTTAACCCAGACAATGGAACCCCTCCATGCGAGTTCTCTTTTCAACCGCAGGGGACGACGCTTTCACCATTTCGCTGAGAATGTGCGCTCTATGCGCCAAGGAATACCAGATGTCCGTTCAAGTAATATCCCCTACACCCGATTTCACCCCTCCCCCACACTGGTGCACAAATATTTCTCCCATGCCTTGTCACCCTGCTACTTCCTCCTCCTCGTACGCATATATCCCTTCCCCGAGATCCTCAGTTCCCTTTCAGATTCCCACTACTCCCTCCCCTAATGTCCACTTCCACCATATTCCTCGCTGCGGTTTACATTCCATTCCTCAACTATTCTCCTTATTTCACAGCCTTTGTTTTCTTTTCATCTCTAACCCTTGTCGGCGTCTCCACTCATCGGTCCTACATATACACCGATGAACCAAAACATTATAACCTGATAAGCTAAAACATTATGACCTAATATGCTGTTGGTCCTCCGTGTGCAGCCCCATACGCAGCAGGACGCGATGCGCTGTGTATTGTGACACATTCCTCCCGTGACCGCCATTACCATTTTCTGCGACTTGTGCCACAGTAGACCTTCTGTCGGTTCGGACCAGACGGAATAGCCATCGTTGCCCTCGCGCATCGATGAGCCTTGGGCGCCCAACACCCTATCTGTAGCAGCCATTTACGTTTAATTTAGTTACTATCATTGTATTATGGCTATGTTTAATATTTCTAGTTTCTGTCTTTTTTTGCATGCTGGTGGGTGTGATTTGATACGTAATGGGGAGTGTCTACATGGGAGGATGCTAGCGTAGCGACAGAGATTGTGGGTCAGTTTAGTCTGAAGGATGGAGAGAATACAGTTTTTTTACCACACCCGCGCCAGTCACCCTCACGTCTGCCACACTCTCGACTGCCACACTCTCTTTGGGATTTCTTGCACCATTTACACTATCAGCCAAATTAATTTTGCAGGATCTCTGTAAGAAGAAACTTGGATGGCATGAGAGTATAACGCAAATCTTCTCTCAGCGATGGACAGAGTGGTTAGAAGATCTCGACAAGATCTGGGACCGGTTAGGGTTAGGACCGGTGTATGAAGGCGACAAACTTTGGTCGAATCAGATTTGCACACCTGCATCACTTTTCTGATGCAAGTGAAAGTGGTTACGGTACTGTTTCATATCTGAGACTGGAAAATGATAACAATGAAGTACATGCTGCATTCTTAATGGGAAAGGCCAGAGTGGCACCATTGAAGCAAATGACGATTCCCAGAATGGAGCTTGCAGCCGCAGTCTTAGCTGTCAGAATTGACATATTGCTGCAAAAAGAACTGCAGCTTAAGCTGGAGGAATCTACCTTCTGTACTGATAGCATGACAGTGCTTAGGTACATAAACAATGAAAATAAACGCTTCCTAACATTTGTCGCAAACAGGTTCTCTTTTATAAGGGATGTTACTAATGTATCACAGTGGAAGTATATTAATACCAAGGAAAATCCTGTGAATGAAGCCTCTAGAGGATTAACGGCAGACCGCTTCTTAAGCAGTAAGAGGTGGGTCAATGGGCCAGAGTTTCTATGTAAACCAGACCGAGAATGGCCAAAGTTTAACCTGGATACTGAAATCTCTGCTAATGACCCGGAGATCAAGGAAGACATTCTTAGTGAACGCCATTATTAAGGACCCATTGGATTCAACAAACTATTTAATTACCCATTTCTCATCATGGAATAAGTTGAAGACTGTGGTGGCTTGGTTTCTTATATTAAAAACAATGCTTTTGCAGTGGGCTCGTAAGAGAAAGGAAACTCGGGCCGCTATGAGTGGCTTTGAAACGGTTCCTGGCAAGCTGAAAGAAAAGGTTGACAAAGAGATGCAAGTCTTTAAGGCATCATACCGGGGACAGTGTTCATGTCCGGATGATCTTTTAAGGCAGAAAATGCAGTTATCTCCTTCTGTCAAAGACAAGAATATAAGGAAGATCTATCAGCATTACAAGCTGGTGAACATGGTGTTAAAAGAAGTAGTTGTTTATACAGGCTTGACCCGATACTGGATAAAGGACTTCTGAGAGTAGGTGGTCGCCTAAATAAACTAGCGGTGCCTGAAGAAGCTAAGCATCCTATTTTCCTCTCGATGGACTTTCATATTTCAACGTGTCCGTTACAACATATTCATGAACAGATCCGACATGGAGGAAGAAATCACATCTTGTTGAACTTTGTAAAAAGATACTGGAGATCATGCCAGACGTTAAAGGTTTTGTGCGTACTGTACGACTTCAGACGAAGGACAACATCTTGGTAAGACCGATAACCAAGATATGTCTGCTTCTAGAAGGTGAAGGAGAAGATTGAAGAATCGCTAAAGAAGTTTGAATGCCAAAATATACTGCATATAACTTTTGTTTTTGATAAATATTAAGCTTTTATAGCTCTTTCCGGTATCTATTGGTAATTGCTTTGTTATATACGCAGAACAATTAGGGGCCGGTGTTTAGGAGCCATTTACGCTTAATTTAGTGACTGTCATTGTATTATGGCTATGTTTAATATTTCTAGTTTCTGTCTTTTTTTGCATGCTTGTGGGTGTGATTTGATACGTAATGGGGGAGTGTCGACATGGGAGGAGGCTAGCGTAGCGACAGAGATTGTGGGTCAGTTTAGTCTCCGAGGGTGGAGAGAATAGTTTTTTATCACACTCGCGCCAGTCACACTCACGTCTGCCACACTCTCGACTGCCACACTCGCGCCAGCTACACTCACAAGGACCACACGGTAACGACTACACGATTTTTACTGTATTGTTTGAAGAAGAAACAGTTGATGAGAACGAAAAGTTATGAATTACTCTTTTGATTTGTGCTACTTTTATAAAGACCAATTCATCAAGAAAAAGCGTTTGGAAGATTCGTCTTTCTTATCTCGGAGTGCGGTGTGTGCGTAAGCTATACCATTCCATCCACGAGCAGTAATGGCTATCGAAGTTGGACTTTGAGAAGGTATAGAAACTGCCATTGCACTGCCTGTCGCCAGTTTGTGGTTTGTCCCTTCTCGGACCACTGTCGGTAGGTATTCACCACTGCTGAACGGAGCACCCCACAAGCCTTGCCGTTTCAGAGATGCTCTGACCCAGTCGTCTGGCCATTACAATTTGGCCCTTGTCAAAGTCGCTCATTTCCTGCCCATTTCTCCTGTATCTAACACATCAACTTCAAGAACTGACGGTTCACTTGCTGCCTAATTTCTCCTACCCCTTGACAGTGTCATTGTAAGATTATCAATGTTATTCATTTCGCCTGTCAGTGGTCATAATGTTTTGGCTCATCCGCCTATCATTTCCGGACATTGGCCCACCTCCTACTCTCTGTTCCATGTTTCTCGCCCGACACTCTCAGTATGAAGAAGTGCCCCGACATGGTGTCGTCTGTCCGTCCACTCCAGAGGTGGAGCCTCAGCCGCTGGTTTTGTCCAGCCTTTAATTTCGCTTCGCTGGCTGCTTCGGCCTTGCTTCCTTGTCCCAGATATGCGGAGGATGGAATGGAATTGGCCACTGCAAATCGTAAAGGGCACAACAGGCTCAACATTTTTTTGCGGGTGAAATACGTATGAGATACGTTTAAACAGCCGGCGCCGACAAGATGGCCTGCAGATTTGTGTATGTACTTGAATTTATGGCTTCCTGATCTTATATTCTATCTGCAGTTTAATACCCTCCATCCTTTTATGAGTCTCCGTATCAAACTACGTTGTTGCCATTCTGTATCCTTGGACATGTGGTGGACACTTCATACACAGTTGCGAAAATCCTCATTTTCTGTCACATATATCCTAGCGCTACAAGGCCTCCAAAAACGTAACACCTGAAGCAAGGAGGGGGTTCGTCCTCGTTTGTGGGCCTCCTGTTAATTAGACAGGAAGCCTGACCTGCGGATTCAGATAAGGTTCTGCAGATAACGAGCTCGTTGTTGCACTGAGCGCTCAAAGCGCCATGTCTCTTCCAAGTAAACTGTTATGGATGACGGGCAGGGCATGGGAGCAATTGCTGTGCCTTTGATTCACAAAATACTATTCAAACCGAATTACAAGCTCACTGTTTAACCGTGGGCGAATGTGGCGTTTTGATTCACTTGGGGATATTGTGCAGAGAGCTATTGCTATCGATTGATCCGAGAAATCCCCGTGCAAAACTTGAAATAAGCTCAGTGCCAACGTGTATGATTGAGAAGTGTTCCAAGGGATAAAATGGTGACGTGAAACGTATAAGTTTGCTTGAATTAAAAACACGCTAAATTAGTTTTACATTACCTTTGAAAATGAAGTGGACGGTCGCGACTCGATTTGTCTCTCGCTGTCAGAACAGTGCCATCAGTCGGATTCTTCACCGTGGTCATCTTAAATACTGTAAAGCTAAGGAAGTTAACAGAGACACAGACCATGTTGGAATCACCCAGCTGGGCAGATAATCCGTGGGCGAACGAAAAACTATTGCAGACTCAGGTCAGGGACCCATCATAGAACGATGAAAGAGGAAACGGAGATAGACTTAAGCAAGAGAGAGGTGGTGACGAATGGGCCGTACAATAGGAACGTCGCCGGCTGGGTGAGAGCAAGGGACTCAATGTGGCAGTTTAGAAGTAGATTATAATACATTCAAAACATGGAACATAGAGCAATACATATACTCATCTGAAAGCCTTTTACATGCCTGTATTTTAACTGGTTCGACTGCCAGCACTGGCAGCGTGTTCCAAATGCAAACGCCCCTCCGTGTAGAATGTTCCTGCCCCACACACATTCCTTAAAACATTGTCCATCTCACATTAAATCTATGCTCCCTAGCTATGCTCTGTTATATATATAAAATTATGAGAAATAATGACAGGTAAGAAAGTCAAAGGCCACTTCCCAGGGAGGAAATATGAATATGGATATGAAGAGGAAGATGGCTCTGATGTTTCACCTATTTCTCAAAATTCAAAGTACTTCTACCCGATCTCCCCGCCAACCTACGTTCCAGAGAGACTAATGCAACTTCGTTCAATTCCGCCCTACATCTAATAATCGCTAAGCCAGGCAACATTCTGGTCAATATCTTCTTCGACCTCTCCAAAGCTTCCACATTCTTCACATAATGGGGCGACAGAATCCTCGAAAAGCGGAGTCATCAAAGCTGTAACATTACTTGCTGACTCAATAGACAATAGACAGCAGGTGCAGGAATAGGCCATTCGGCCCTTCAAGCCAGCACCACCATTCAATGTGATCATGGCTGATCATTGTCAATCAGTACCCCGTTCCTGCCTTCCCCCCATACCCCCTGACCCCGCTACCCTTAAGAGCTCTATCTAGCTCTCTCTTGAATGCATTCAAAGAATTGGCCTCCACTGCCTTCTGCGGCAGAGAATTACACAGATTTACAACTCTCTGACTGATTTTTTTTTTCATCATCTCCGTTCTAAATGGCTTACCCCTTATTCTTAAACTGTTGCCCCTGGTTCTGGACTCCCCCAACATTGGGAACATGTTTCCTGCCTCTAACGTGTCCAACCCCTTAATAATCTTATATGTTTCAATAAGATCCCCTCTCATCCTTCTAAATTCCAGTGTATAAGGCTAGTCGCTCCAGTCTTTCAACATACGACAATCCTCATTTTCTGTCACATATATCCTAGCGCTACAAGGCCTCCAAAAACGTAACACCTGAAGCAAGGAGGGGGTTCGTCCTCGTTTGTGGGCCTCCTGTTAATTAGACAGGAAGCCTGATCTGCGGATTCAGATAAGGTTCTGCAGATAACGAGCTCGTTGTTGCACTGAGCGCTCAAAGCGCCATGTCTCTTCCAAGTAAACTGTTATGGATGACGGGCAGGGCATGGGAGCAATTGCTGTGCCTTTGATTCACAAAATACTATTCAAACCGAATTACAAGCTCACTGTTTAACCGTGGGCGAATGTGGCGTTTTGATTCACTTGGGGATATTGTGCAGAGAGCTATTGCTATCGATTGACCCCGTGCAAAACTTGAAATAAGCTCAGTGCCAACGTGTATGATTGAGAAGTGTTCCAAGGGATAAAATGGTGACGTGAAACGTATAAGTTTGCTTGAATTAAAAACACGCTAAATTAGTTTTACATTACCTTTGAAAATGAAGTGGACGGTCGCGACTCGATTTGTCTCTCGCTGTCAGAACAGTCCCATCAGTCGGATTCTTCAACGTGGTCATCTTAAATACTGTAAAGCTAAGGAAGTTAACAGAGACACAGACCATGTTGGAATCACCCAGCTGGGCAGATAATCCGTGGGCGAACGAAAAACTATTGCAGACTCAGGTCAGGGACCCATCATAGAACGATGAAAGAGGAAACGGAGATAGACTTAAGCAAGAGAGAGGTGGTGACGAATGGGCCGTACAATAGGAACGTCGCCGGCTGGGTGAGAGCAAGGGACTCAATGTGGCAGTTTAGAAGTAGATTATAATACATTCAAAACATGGAACATAGAGCAATACATATACTCATCTGAAAGCCTTTTACATGCCTGTATTTTAACTGGTTCCACTGCCAGCACTGGCAGCGTGTTCCAGATGCAAACGCCCCTCCGTGTAAAAAGTTCCTGCCCCACACACATTCCTTAAAACATTGTCCATCTCACATTAAATCTATGCTCCCTAGCTATGCTCTGTTATATATATAAAATTATCAGAAATAATAACAGGTAAGAAAGTCAAAGGCCACTTCCCAGGGAGGAAATATGAATATGGATATGAAGAGGAAGATGGCTCTGATGTTTCACCTATTTCTCAAAATTCAAAGTACTTCTACCCGATCTCCCCGCCAACCTACGTTCCAGAGAGACTAATGCAACTTCGTTCAATTCCGCCCTACATCTAATAATCGCTAAGCCAGGCAACATTCTGGTCAATATCTTCTTCGACCTCTCCAAAGCTTCCACATTCTTCACATAATGGGGCGACAGAATCCTCGAAATGCGGAGTCATCAAAGCTGTAACATTACTTGCTGACTCAATAGACAATAGACAACAGGTGCAGGAATAGGCCATTCGGCCCTTCAAGCCAGCACCACCATTCAATGTGATCATGGCTGATCATTCTCAATCAGTACCCCGTTCCTGCCTTCTCCCCATACCCCCTGACCCCGCTACCCTTAAGAGCTCTATCTAGCTCTCTCTTGAATGCATTCAAAGAATTGGCCTCCACTGCCTTCTGCGGCAGAGAATTACACAGATTTACAACTCTCTGACTGAATTTTTTTTTCATCATCTCCGTTCTAAATGGCTTACCCCTTATTCTTAAACTGTTGCCCCTGGTTCTGGACTCCCCCAACATTGGGAACATGTTTCCTGCCTCTAACGTGTCCAACCCTTTAATAATCTTATATGTTTCAATAAGATCCCCTCTCATCCTTCTAAATTCCAGTGTATACAAGGCTAGTCGCTCCAGTCTTTCAACATACGACAATCCCGCAATTCCGGGAATTAACCTAGTAAACATACGCTGCATGCCCTCAATTGCAAGAATATCCTTCCTCAAATTTGGAGACCAAAACTGCACACAGTACTCCAGGTGCGGTCTCACTAGGGCCCTGTACAACTGCAGAAGGACTCATACTCATCACCCCGACCGATGAAAGCAAGCCACAAGCCTGTGGTAAATAAAATGCTGGAGGAACTCCGATTATCAAGCAGCATCTGCGGAGAGAGAAGAGAGAATATCCTCGGGTCGGGACCCCGATGCTGACTGACTGGAGTCGTGTCTCGAAAGCTGAAATAGAGAGATTGGGTAGAGAAAACCTGTCGGCTGATGTGAATAGAGATGGGGACGAGTGATTTGGAGATAGGTCGAATAAGTTAACTATAGATAGCAGTAAGAGATGGATCAATGGCCAGAGTTTCTATGTAAACCAGACCGAGAATGGCCAAAGTTTAACCTGGAAACTGAAATCTCTGCTAATGATCCGGAGATCAAGGAAGACATCTTAGTGAACATTATTAAGAACCCATTGGATTCAACAATCAATTTAATTACCCATTTCTCATCATGGAATAAGTTGAAGACTGTGGTGGCTTAGTTTCTTAAATTAAAAAAAATGCTTTTGCAGTGGCCTCGTAAGAAAAAGTAAAACCGGGCTCCTATGAGTGGCTTTGAAACGGATCCTGGCAAGCGGAAAGAAAAGGTACGGGGACAGTGTTTATGTCCGGATGATCTTTTTAAGGCAGAAAATGCAGTTATCTCTTTCTGTCAAAGACAAGAATATAAGGAAGAGCTATCAGCATTACAAGCTGGTGAACATGGTGTTAAAAGAAGTAGTTGTTTATACAGGCTTGACCCGATACTGGATAAAGGACTTCTGAGAGTAGGTGGTCACCTAAATAAACTAGCGGTGCCTGAAGAAGCTAAGCATCCTATTATTTTCTCGAAGGACTTTCATATTTCAACATTGCTGTTACGATATATTCATGAACAGATCGGACATGGAGGAAGAAATCACATCTTGTTGAACTTTGTAAAAATATACTGGAGATCATGCCAGACGTTAAAGGTTTTGTGCGTACTTTACGACTTCAGACTAAGGACAACATCTTGGTAAGACCGCTAACCAAGATATGTCTGCTTCTAGAAGGTGAAGGAGAAGATTGAAGAATCGCTAAAGAAGTTTGAATGCCAAAATATAATGCACATTACTTTTGTTTTTGATAAATATTAAGCTTTTATAGCTCCTTTTAGTATCTATTGATAATCGCTTCGTTATACACGCAAAACAATTAGGGGCCGGTGTGTAGGAGCCATTTACGCTTAATTTAGTTACTGTCATTGTATTATGGCTATGTTTAATATTTCTAGTTTCTGTCTTTTTTTGCATGCTTGTGGGTGTGATTCGATACGTAATGGGGAGTGTCGACATGGGAGGAGACTAGCGTAGCTACAGAGATTGTGGGTCAGTTTAGTCTCGGAGGATGGAAAGAATACATTTTTTTACCACACTCATGTCTGCCACACTCTCGACTGCCACACCCTCGACTGCCACATTCGCGCCAGCTACACTCACAAGGAGCACACGGCAACGACTACACGGTTTTTATTGTATTGCTTGAAGAAAAAGCAGTTGATAAGAACGAAAAGTTATGAATTACTCTTTTGATTTGTGCTACTTTAATAAAGACCAAATAATCAAGAAACAGCGTTTGGAAGTTTCATCTTTCTTATCTCGGAGTGCGGTGTGTGCATAAGCTATACCATTCCATCCCCGAGCAGTAATGGCTATCGAAGTTGGACTTTGAGAATGTATAGAAACTGCCATTACACTGTCTGTCGCCGGTTTGTGGTTTATCCCTTCTCGGACCACTGTCGGTAGGTACTCACCACTGCTGACCGGGAGCACCCCACAAGCCTTGCCGTTTCAGAGATGCTCTGACCCAGTCGTCTGGCCATAACAATTTGGCCCTTGTCAAAGTCGCTAATTTCCTGCCCATTTCTCCTGCATCTAACACATCATCTTCAAAAACTGACGGTTCACTTGCTGCCTAATATATCCCACCCCTTGGCAGTGTCATTGTAAGATTACCAATGTTATTCATTTCGCCTGTCAGTGGTCATAATGTTTTGGCTCATCCGCCTATCATTTCCTGGACATTGGCCCACCTGCTACTCTTTGTTCCAGGTTTCTCGCCCGACACTCTCAGTATGAAGAAGTGCCCCGACATGGTGTCGTCTGTCCGTCCACTCCAGAGGTGGAGCCTCAGCCGCTGGTTTTGTCCAGCCTTTTATTTCGCTTCGCTGGCTGCTTCGGCCTTGCTTCCTTGTCCCAGATATGCGGAAGATGGAATGGAATTGGCCACTGCAAATCGTAAAGAGCACAACAGGCTCAACATTTTTTTGCGGGTGAAATACTTATGAGATACGTTTAAACAGCCGGCGCCGACAAGATGGCCTGCAGATTTTTAAATGTACTTGAATTTATGGCTTCCTGATCTTATATTCTATGTGCAGTTTAATACCCTCCATCCTTTTATGAGTCTCCGTATCAAACTACGTTGTTGCCATTCTGTATGCTTGGACATGTGGTGGACACTTCATACACAGTTGCGAAAATCCTCATTTTCTGTCATATATATCCTAGCTCTACAAGGCCTCCAAAAACGTAACACCTGAAGCAAGGATGGGTTTCATCCTCGTTTATGGGCCTCCTGTTAATTAGACAGGGAGCCTGATCTGCGGATCCAGAGAAGGTTCTGCAGATAACGGGCTCGTTGGTACACTGAGCGCTCAAAGCGCCATATCTCTTCCAAGTCAATTGTTATGGATGACGGGCGGGGCATGGGAGCAATTGCTGTGCCTTTGATTCACAAAATACTATTCAAACCGAATTACAAGCTCACTGTTTAACCGTGGGCGAATGTGGTGTTTTGATTCACTTGGGGATATTGTGCATAGACTTATTGCTATCGATTGATCCGAGAAATCCCGGTGCAAAACCTGAAATAAGCTCAGTGCCAACGTGTATGATTGAGAAGTGTTCCAAGGGATAAAATGGTGACGTGAAACGTATAAGTTTGCTTGAATTAAATACACGCTAAATTAGTTTTACATTACCTTTGGAAAAGAAGTGGACGGTCGCGACTCGATTTGTCTCCCGCTGTCAGAACAATCCCATCAGTCGGATTCTTCACCTTGAACATCTTAAATACTGTAAAGCTAAAAAACTTTACAGAGACACGGAAAATGTTGGAATCACCCAGTAGAACAGATAATCCGTGGAAGAACGAGAAACTATTGCAGTCTCAGGTCAGGGACCCTTCATAGAACGATGAAAGAGGAAACGGAGACAGACTTAAGCAGGAGAGAGGTGGTGACGAATGGGCCGTACAATAGGAACATCGCCGGCTGGGTGAGACCAAGGGACTCAACGTGGCAGTTTAGAAGTAGATTATAATACATTCAAAACATAGAACATAGAGCAATACATATACTCATCTGAATGCCTTTTACATGCCAGTATTTTAACTGGTTCCACTGCCAGCACTGACAGCGTGTTCCAGATGCAAACGCTCCTCTGTGTAAAATGTTCCTGCCCCGCACACATTCCTTAAAACATTGTCCATCTCACATTAAATCTATGCTCTCGAGCTATGCTCTGCTATAAATATAAAATTATGAGAAATAAAGACAGGTAAGAAAGTCAAAGGCCACTTCCCAGGGAGGATATATGAATATGGATATGAAGAGGAAGATGGCTCTGATGTCTCACCTATTTCTCAAAATTCAAAGTACTTCTACCCGATCTCCCCGCCAACCTACGTTCCAGAGAAACTAATGCAACTTCGTTCAATTTCCTCCTACAGCTAATAATCGCTAAGCCAGGCAACATTCTGGCCAATATCTTCTTCGACCTCTCCAAAGCTTCCACATTCTTCACATAATGGGGCGCCAGAATCCTCGAAATGCGGAGTCATCAAAGCTGTAACATTACTTGCTGACTCAATAGACAATAGACAACAGATTACTCTTTTTATTCCAATAGACATGATACATATTCTAGAATAGATCTATTTTTGATTTCAGCTCAATTAAGCGGTAGAATAATACAAATAGATTACAAGGCTAGATTGTTATCGGATCACTCACCATTATTAATGAAAATTACGATGCCAGATAAAGAACAGTCAGTGTATAGATGGAGACTCAACTCTTTACTATTGAAAAGACAAGACTTCTGTGATTTTATTCGAGGACAAATTGAATTATATTTGGAGACAAATTTAAATTCAGTGGATGATAGATTTATTGTATGGGATGCAATGAAGGCTTATTTGAGAGGCCAAATTATAAGCTACTCATCTAAGATAAAAAAGACTATAGGAAGGAATCTGAAAGATTAGAAAAAGAAATCACCGTATTAGAAAAAGACTTACAGAAAACTTCTTCAGATACAAAAAAAACACAACTTGCAAATAAAAAATTTCAATACAATACTTTACATACTCACAGAACAGAAAAACGAATATTACGAACTAACCAAAGATATTATGAATTAGGAGAAAGAGCGCACAAGGTATTGGCATGGCAACTGAAAGAAGAACAAATATCAAGAACAATAAATTCAATTAGAACAGATCAGAACATTATTACTTATAAACCTAGAGAAATCAATGAGGTATTTAAGCAATTCTACACTAATCTGTACCATTCTGAATCTGAAAAGAATGAAATTAAGATAAATAATTTTTTATCCAAGATACAATTACCAACAATCTCTAATGAGGAGCAGATGGGACTAAATGCCTCCTTTACTTTGAGAGAGGTGGAGGAAGTATTATATTCTTTACCAAGTAATAAATCTCCAGGGGAAGATGATTTTCCGCCTGAGTTCTATAAAAAATTTAAAGATTTGTTGTTACCACTATTTATGGAAGTGATACATCAAGCGGAAAAAACTTCTACATTACCAGACTCCTTCTCATTGGCAATTATAACTGTAATTTTAAAAAAAGGGAAAGACCCTTTAAATGCATCTTCTTATAGACCAATATCATTGTTGAATGCAGATTATAAAATAGTTGCTAAACTTTTAGCAAGGAGATTGGCAGAATATTTACCAAAGCTGGTTAAAGAGGACCAAACTGGATTTGTCAAAAAAAGGAAAATATCTGATAATGTAGCAAGATTTATAAGTATTTTACATTTAGCACAGAAAAGAAAGGAATTGAGCGTAGCAGTTGCTTTAGATGCTGAAAAGGCGTTTGACAGGTTAGAATGGGATTTTTTATTTAAAGTTTTAGAGAAGTATCGATTAGGAAATGGTTTTATTAACTGGGTAAAAGCTCTTTATAAACAACCTAAAGCCAAAGTGGTGACAAATGGCCAATCTTCTCAATCATTTAATTTGGAAAGATCTAGTAGACAGGGATGTCCCTTGTCACCGGCTTTATTTGTATTGGCCATTGAACCTCTGGCAGAGCTAATAAGAGCAGATTTAGATATTAAAGGATTTAAAGTTAATAAGGAAGATCACAAAATTACTTTATTTGCTGATGATGTCTTAATTTGTCTTACTAGACCATTGGAATCCTTAAGAAAATTATATTTCAGACTGGAAGAATATGGGAAAGTATCAGGATATAAAATTAATAAAGATAAAACTGAAATAATGCCTCTTGTTGAAGGCAATTATGATCAATGTAAAAGAGAAAGTCCGTTTAAATGGCAAAAAGAAGGCATTAAGTTTTTAGGAGTTAATGTAGATAATAAGTTAAATAATTTGTATAAATTAAATTATAAACCACTAATAAAAAAAGTAGATGAGGACCTGAAGAAATGGATGAATCTTCCAATTACATTGATAGGGAGAGTGAATTGTATTAAGATGAATATTTTTCCGAGGATACAGTATTTATTTTCAACACTGCCTATACCTTTGCCAAATAATTTTTTTCAAGAATTGAACAAAACTGTGAGGAATTTTCTTTGGAAAGGTAAAATGCCAAGAGTGTCTCTGGAAAAATTAACATGGAAATTTGAATTAGGTGGATTGCAATTACCAAATTTTAAAAATTACTATCTGGCAGCACAAATGAGTTTTATTTCATCCTTTTATCAAGAGGGTGGAAAAACAGCATGGGTTAAAATTGAAATGGATAAAATAAAAGAATCTTGTCCAGAAGAATTTATATATAAATGGGAAGCGAAGCTATTAGTTAAGGATAAAGAGTCACCTTTGCTAAAACATTTAATTAATACATTGTTGAAAACAGTTAAAGTTAAGGATAAAAGATTTTTCTTAACAGCTAAAACTCCATTAGTAAAAAATGGATTATTGCCGTTTGCTTGGAATAATCAAATACTACAACTCTGGGAACAGAAGGGTATTAAAAATATAGGAGACTGCTATGAAGGGAATATCTTTTTGACATTTTCGCAATTGAGAAATAAATATCAAATTCCAGGGAATAGTATTTTTTTCTATTATCAATTACAATCTTTTTTAAGGGAAAAGTTAGGTAATTCAATGTCTCTATTTCAGATTAAAGGAATCGAATCCTTGATTCAGGGCAAGGGAATGAAATTTTTTATATCATCAATGTATAAACTACTACAGATATCTAGTCCAAAGATAGGAATTCATAAAGCAAGACAAAGATGGGAAACAGATCTTAATATTATTATTGATGAACCAAGTTGGGAAAGACTGTGTTTAGATAGTATGAAAAATACTATTAATGTGAGATACAGCTTAGTACAGTATAATTTTTTGCAGCAACTATATTTAACCCCGGAAAAATTAAATAAATTTAAACCAAACTCATCTGAAAGGTGTTTTAGATGCAACCAAGACGTGGGCACTTTTATACACTCTACATGGGCATGTCAGAAGGTAATTCCTTTTTGGCAAGACCTAAAAAAGTTTTTAGATCAATTGATGAATAAGATCATACCAATGGATTCAAGGTTGTTTTTGCTAGGAGATACAAAAGGAATAATACCAAAGCTAAGTTTGGATAAACATCAGGAAAGATTTCTCAAAATATCATTAGCAGTAGCAAAAAAATGTGTTGCGGTCACATGGAAAGAACAAAATGAAATAAGATTTGAAAGATGGCATGCAGAAATGCGGAGTTGTATCCCATTAGAAAAAGCAACGTATAATCTGAGAAATGGATATGACTTCTTTTTGAAGGTGTGGAACCCATTCATGGAAAAGCTAGGATTAAGAATAGGAAGTAGTTAAATTCAGGATTGCTTTGATACCTAACAAGAATTTAAAAAGAAATTACTCGGAAGTGACTCCCTCGGGACTCCAGGTTTTTCTTTTTCTTTCTTTCTTCTGCTTTTTCTTTTTCCTTCTTTTGAACTGGGGGTGGGGGGGGGGGGTGGGGGGAGGGGAGAAAATACAGAACAATACGTGTATAAACGAAGTTATAGGTCAGTGACTATTGTTTACTAAGGAATGTAAAATGTATAACGTATGGGTTCTGTTAAAACTTAAATAAAATATTTTTTTTTTAAATTTTTAAAAAAAAAATAGACAACAGGTGCAGGAGTAGGCCAGCACCACCATTCAATGTGATCATGGCTGATCATTCTCAATCAGTACCCCGTTCCTGCCTTCTCCCCATATCCCCTGACTCCGCTACCCTTAAGAGCTCTATCTAGCTCTCTCTTGAATGCATTCAAAGAATTGGCTTCCACTGCCTTCTGCGGCAGAGAATTACACAGATTTACAACTCTCTGACTGAAAACGTTTTTCATCATCTCCGTTCTAAATGGCCTACCCCTTATTCTTAAACTGTGGCCCCTGGTTCTGGACTCCCCCAACATTGGGAACATGTTTCCTGCCTCTAACGTGTCCAACCCCTTAATAATCTTATATGTTTCAATAAGATCCCCTCTCATCCTTCTAAATTCCAGTGTATACAAGGCTAGTCGCTCCAGTCTTCCAACATACGACAGTCCCGCAATTCCGGGAATTAACCTAGTAAACCTACGCTACACGCCCTCAATGGCAAGAATATCCTTCCTCAAATTTGGAGACCAAAACTGCAAACAGTCAAGTCAAAGTCAAGTCAAAGTCAATTTTATTGTCAATCCTCAGCCAGTTTACACAGACAGAAAATCGAAATACCGTTTCCCACAATCCCGAGGAACAAAGTGCATAAAACAAAAGGCACAGCAAACAACAATCAACATAAAATATAAAATATAAAATATAGTCACTTCAAATTAAAAAAAAAAAAAAAGTGTCTGGTGCTGGATGTGCGTGTGTGTGGGGTGTTAAAGTCCAGGTCCCATAGGGGCAGGGGAGAGAGGAGGAAGGGAGGGGAGAGAGTTCAGCATCCTGACAGCCTGGTGGAAAAAACTGTTCTTTAGTCGGGTGGTGCTTGACCTCAGGCTGCGAAACCTTCTCCCTGAAGGCAGGAGGGTGAAGAGGCTGTTGGAGGGGTGGGAGGGGTCACCCACAATGCTCAATGCTTTGCGGGTGAGGCGGGTGGTGTAAAGGACCAGGAGTGTTGGGAGTGAGGCGCCAGTGATCCTCTCAGCAGTGTTCACTATGCGCTGCAGGGTCTTACGGCTGGAGGCTGTGCAGCTTCCGAACCACACAGTGATGCAGCTGCTGAGGATGCTCTCGATGGCACCTCGGTAAAAAGTGTACATGATGGGTGTGGGGGCTCCCGCTCTCTTCAGTTTGCGGAGGAAGTAGAGGCGCTGCTGGGCTTTCTTGGCGATGGACGTGATGTTGTTGCTCCAGGAGAGATCCTCGGTGATGTTCACCCCCAGAAATTTGGTGCTGCTCACCTGCTCCACAGCAGCACCATTGATGGTCAGTGGGTGGGGGTGTTGGGTGTGCGTTCTCCTGAAGTCGACAACAATCTCCTTTGTTTTCTCCACATTCAGGAAGAGATTGTTGTCTGTGCACCACGCGGCCAGCTGGTCCACCTCCTTCCTGTAGTGGGTCTCGTCGTTGTTGCTGATGAGACCCACCACTGTTGTGTCATCCGCAAACTTGACGAAGTGGTTGGAGCTGTAGGTGGGTGTGCAGTCGTGGGTCAGCAAGGTGAAGAGCAGGGGGCTTAGCACACATCCTTGTGGGGCACCCGTACTCAGCATGATGGTGTCCGATGTGTTGCTGCCGACCCGTACGGACTGGGGTCTGGCAGTGAGGAAGTCCAGCAGCCAGTTGCAGAGAAGGGGGCTGAGGCCCAGATTTGTTAGTTTACAAACCAGCTGCTGGGGGATGATGGTGTTAAATGCTGAGCTAAAGTCTATGAACAGCATCCTAACATATGAGTTTTTAGTGTCCAAGTGGGTGAGGGCTGGGTGTAGAGCAGAGGAGATGGCATCCTCAGTGGACCGCTTAGCTCGATATGCAAACTGAAACGGGTCCAGGGAGGGGGGGAGGTTGGATCTGATCTGCTTCATGACCAGCCTCTCGAAGCACTTCATGATGGTTGAAGTCAGCGCTACAGGGCGGTAGTCGTTGAAGCAGGATGGAGAAGACTTCTTGGGCACAGGTATGATGGTGGTTTCTTTGAAGCACAAGGGAACAACAGCCTGGCTCAGGGAGATGTTGAAGATGTCTGTGAGGACATCTGTGAGCTCAGCTGCGCAGTCTTTTAGCACACGACCAGGAATGTTGTCAGGTCCAGAAGCTTTCCGGGTGTTAATCCTTAACAGTGTGCTCCTCACACTGCCTGGAGACAGACAAATAGCCTGGTCGTTGGGGGGGGGAGTTGTTTTCTGCGCAGGTGTGTTGCTCTGTGCTTCAAAGCGTGCGAAGAAGCCGTTGAGGTCGTTCAAGAGAGAGGTGTCACTGTCACAGGTCTGTGGTAAGGGTTTGTAGTCCGTGATAGTCCTAATACCCTTCCACAGGCTCCGTGTGTCTCTGCTGTCACTGAAGTGGGCTGTGATGCGCCGGGTGTAGTGTTGTTTGGCTTTCCTGATGCCACTGGAAAGGTTGGCCCTGGCTGCTCTGAGACCGGCTGGATTGCCCTCTCTGAAGGCAGCGTTGCGGACCCTCAGCAGCCCATGGACCTCCCCTGTCAGCCATGGCTTCTGGTTAGCCCGGATGGTGATGGCTCTGGTGTGGGTCACATCGTCAATGCATTTGGTGATGTAGCCTGTAACTGTCTCTGTGTATTCCTGAATGTTGGTTGTGTTGTTGTATGTTGCTGCCTGCTTGAACATGTCCCAGTCTGTAGTCTCAAAGCAGTTTTGGAGTGCAGCTGTGCTGTCCTCTGACCACACACGTACCTCTTTTGAAACCGGTTTGGTGACTTTCACCCGGGGTCTGTATGCCGGTTTCAGCAGAACGGTGAGGTGATCAGAGAGGCCGATGTGGGGGAGGGGGGAAGCCTTGTATGCTCCTTTGATGGTCGTGTAGACAAGGTCCAAGGTGTTGTTTTCTCGTGTTGGGAAATCAACATGCTGGTATACTTTGGGCATGACAGTTTTTAGGTTAGCATGGTTGAAGTCCCCAGCTACGATGAGAAAGCCATCTGGGTGTGCTGTCTGCTGCTCAGAGATGGCCCGGTACAGTTCGCAGAGTGCCTCCTCTCTGTCCTTGTTGTTGGAACTGGGAGGGATGTAAACAGCGACTAACAGGATAGCTGTTAGCTCCCTCGGGAGGTAGAAAGGTCGGCACTTCACAACCATAAACTCCGCCAGCGGTGAACAGTGTTTGTAGACCAACACAGCGTCCCGACACCAAGCATCACTGATGTAAACAATCACACCGCCGCCGCGAGTCTTCCCCCCGCTAACCGTAGCTCTGTCCGATCGGTAGCATGTTAGCCGGTCGAGCTGAACAGCGGAGTCCGGGATGTTGTCATTAAGCCATGTTTCCGTAAAAACGTAAACACAGCATTCCCTCACCTCACGCTGGGTCGACCGGAGAAGTCTTATAGTGTCCATTTTATTGTCCAGTGAGCGTACATTAGCCATTAGCATGCTCGGAATAGCCGGTCTGTGTGGGCTAGCCGCTAGCCTAGCCCGGATGCCTCCACGCTTACCCCTCTTCTGCTTCCTCTCACACCGCCTGCGGTGTCTCCTTTCCAGCCGGGGGGCAGCACTCGAGGCCAAGGTCGAGGTCAGGCAGAGTATTCTGAGGCCGCTAAGTTCCTCTGCAAGCATAGCGTCCAGTGTTGATGATGTTGTTTTCTTGTCCAGCAAGAACTCACGACTATACTGTCTACTGCTGACTGTCCAGAGTTGTTGAAGTGACAAACATGACGAACTTGATAAAACATTAAAAACACTCGAAAAATCGGGAGAGTGTGGGGCCGCTGCGTCTGCACGCGCTGCCATCTAGTGGTGATGAAACAGTACTCCAGGTGCGGTCTCACTAAGGCCCTGTACAACTGCAGAAGGACTTATACTCATCACCTCGACCGATGAAAGCAAGCCACAAGCCTGTGGTAAAAAAAATGCTGGAGGAACTCCGTTTATCAAGCAGCATCTGCGGAGGGAGAAGAGAGGATATCCTCGGGTCGGGACCCCGATGCTGACTGACTGGAGTCGGGTCTCGAAAGCTGAAATAGAGAGATTGGGTAGAGAAAACCTGTCGGCTGATGTGAATAGAGATGGGGACGAGGGATTTGGAGATAGGTAGAATAAGTTACCTATAGATAGCAGTAAGAGATGGATCAATGGCCAGAGTTTCTATGTAAACCAGACCGAGAATGGCCAAAGTTTAACCTGGAAACTGAAATTTCTGCTAATGATCCGGAGATCAAGGAAGACATCTTAGTGAACGCCATTATTAAGGACCCATTGGATTCAACAAACTATTTAATTACCCATTTCTCATCATGGAATAAGATGAAGACTGTGGTGGCTTAGTTTCTTAAATTAAAAACATTGCTTTTGCAGTGGACTCGTAAGAAAAAGGAAAATCGGGCTCCTATGAGTGGCTTTGAAACGGATCCTGGCAAGCTGAAAGAAAAGGTTGAGTATTGTACCGGGGACAGTGTTTATGTCCGAATGATATTTTAAAGGCAGAAAATGCAGTTATTTCTTTCAGTCAAAGAAAAGAATATAAGGAAGAGCTATCAGCATTACAAGCTGGTGAACATGGTGTGAAAAGAAGTAGTTGTAGTTGTTTATGCAGGCTTGTCCCGATACTGGATAAAGGACTTCTGAGAGTAGGTGGTCACCTAAATAAACTAGCGGTGCCTGAAGAAGCTAAGCATCCTATTATTCTCTCGAAGGACTTTCATATTTCAACATTGCTGTTACGACATATTCATGAACAGATCGGACGTGGAGGAAGAAATCACATCTTGTCAAAACTTCGTAAAAAGATACTGGAGATCATGCCAGACGTTAAAGGTTTTCTGCGTACTGTACGACTTCAGACTAAAGACATCATCTTGGTAAGACCGATAACCAAGATATGTCTGCTTCTGGAAGGTGAAGGAGAAGATTGAAGAATCGCTAAAGAAGTTTGAATGCCAAAATATAATGCATATTACTTTTGTTTTTGATAAATATTAAGCTTTTATAGCTCCTTTTAGTACCTATTGGTAATTGCTTCGTTATATACGCAGAACAATTAGGGGCCGGTGTGTAGGAGCCATTTACGCTTAATTTAGTTATTGTCATTGTATTATGGCTATCATATCATATCATATCATATATATACAGCCGGAAACAGGCCTTTTCGGCCCACCAAGTCCGTGCCGCCCAGCGATCCCCGTACATTAACACTATCCTACACCCACTAGGGACAATTTTTACATTTACCCAGCCAATTAACCTACATACCTATGTTTAATATTTCTAGTTTCTGTCTTTTTTTTGCATGCTTGTGGGTGTGATTCGATACGTAATGGGGAGTGTCGACATGGGAGGAGACTAGCATAGCGACAGAGATTGTGGGTCAGTTTAGTCTCGGAGGATGGAAAGAATACATTTTTACCACACCCGCGCCAGTCACACTCACATCTGCCACACTCTCGACTGCCACACTCTCGACTGCCACACTCGCGCCAGCTACACTCACAAGGACCACACGGTAACGACTACACGATTTTTATTGTATTGATTGAAGAAAAAACAGTTGATAAGAACGAAAAGTTATGAACTACTCTTTTGATGAAAGAGGAAACGAAGACAGAATTAAGCAGGAGAGAGGTAGTGACGAATGGGCCGTACAATAGGAACGTCGCTGGCTGGGTGAGACCAAGGGACTCAACGTGACAGTTTAGAAGTAGATTATTATACATTCAAAACATTGAATCTCCGCGACCCAGGCCGCACAGCAGGATGTCACGTTACAACTTTGTAACACAAAGTCACATTTGAAATATGGGGTCGAATCGCGGACTGCGTAACCGTCAGAGGGTGTAGGTGGACTACGATGCCAGAAGAAGTGGTGACTGCTGCCCGCGAGTACAGGCGAGGCAAGTGCGTTTAGAATCAGAGATGAACCAGGAGTGGGGTTCTGTTTGAAGTTCACAAACCTACGAGGGCCGTAGCGTGACTAGAGACGAGAGAAACGTATCGCCGTAGCATAGGTTGCCATAATCGGAGCGCAGGCGCTTTAGATGACGGGGTAAGTTGGTGATGGATGCAGGCACTGTCAGCGCTTGAAAAAGTTAAGATGAATCTTTGAAATGGAATGACAAGAACGGCTACCATCCGAGTGATGGGACCACTGAGGAATGCCGACAGGTACATAATGAACGGCGAAGACACCGTGGGCAGAATGTTCTTCCCCCTGTAGTGCGTGTCTCTGTGGCCCTGAGTCACACTCGTTCAGGAGAATATCTGGACAAGAACGTCAACTTACAATGTTTGTTGATCAGAGACGTTAATCACCACAGCTATGTGGCGTTTAGATTCGTTGGCTCTGTGGCTTTCAGATGTTATGCAATAAAATCGGAGTGAGGTGCAGATTTTAATAGCGTCGAAGGGGCGAGAGGCGGTGTTCCGGCCGTTGCTTGCTGGGAAAGATTTGCAAAAAAATAACAACAGTGGGACTGAAACCATGGGAGACGTTTCATCCGGTTTGGCGCGTTCCAATCATGTTCAGCTATATCCTATGAAACGTGCGAATGAAATCCCCAATTAACCATTCATCAGCCCACCTGCCCAACATGTCAAGATCCTGTTGCAATTTTGACAACCATCTTCGCCATCTATAATACCACCCACTTTAGTGTCACCTGCAAACGTATTAATTGTGCCTTGTCTATTCTCTTCCAAATCATTGATATAGATAACAAACAGCAATGGGCCTAGCACCGAACCCTGGAGCACCCACTACTCACCGGCTGCCAGTCCGAAAAACAACGTTCTACCGTCACCTTCTGCTTCCTTCCATGAATCCAATTTTCTATCTATTCGGCTAGATGTCTTTTGTTCCCAAGCCATGCAGCCTTTCGGAGCAGCCTGCCACGCGTACCTTCTCAAATACCATGATCAAATCCATATATACGCCGTCCTCAGCTCTGCCCTCAACAACCTTTTGCTGAGATTTTCAAAAGCGAACGGGAAACTACAGGAAACTTGATCAATCACCTTGTTTAATTCTCGTTTGTATGGAACAATTCAGGATACGTGCCAATCACATAAAGCCCAACTTTCACCTGCAAAGAATAAACTCACTGAAACCGCCAAGTACTGGAAAACAAACTTCACATTGGTGGAACTTGTAGAGCTGCTGGGAAATCACTGCGGTTTCAATCCGAACACGTAGTGCTGATAGTGTGGAGTTTGAACGCTCTCCCTGAAACCTCATGGATTCTACCAGTGTCCCCAGAGTTCCTCCGATACTTGAAAGACTCGGGTGTTGTTCGGCTGATTTGACTGTTTAAGGTGTGTCGACGGGTGATAGCACCTGGAGGAGCTAATGGGAATGCGGGGCACTTTGAAACGAATGTTGTCTGTAGGTCCTTGATCAATGACGGGATATATCGGGGACCAGGTTGTGAACACATTATGTGACTACATGGTACAAATGTGGGTAGTTGTGCAGATAGTGAGAATGGTTGTGAAAAACATTGCAGCAGGATCTTCAGTTCAGTTGTGTTTAGTTTATTGTCACGTGTACGGACGTGCAGTAAAAAGCTTTTGTTGCGTGCTAACCAGTCAGCAGAAAAGCATGATTACAATCGATCAATTTACAGTGTATAACTAATGCACACGAGAAGGGAATAACGTTTAATGCTAGGTAAAGCCAGCAAAATCCGATAAGTCTTGATCGATTGGTCAGGTGCGCTGAGGAAAAGTTGATGGAATTTAATACAAAGGGATGTGAAGTTTTGGTAAGACTAACATGGGCAGGGCTTACACAGTGAATGGTAGGCATCTGGCGAGTCTTGTGGAGCCCAGGCCAGGGGTGTAGGAGTGCAGGTGCGTGGTTCCCGAAGGTGCAATCGCAGGCAGATCGGATGGGCGAAAAGGCTTTTGGCGAAAGCAAACAAGAAAAAAAATAGAGGGGTCGTAACGCAACGTTCCATGTAGATATTTCGGTTTTGATTTAACTGTAACAGATAAAGTCTAATCGGCTGAGGCTGGGAAATGAGCGGTTTGCAGAAATCGTGATGAATATTTGTTTTCTCCGAAGTGCCTGAACAATTGTTCGGCGTTGTGCTTCACCTGAATAACCACATGGTACTTACTTCAATAGACAATAGACAATAGGATTAGGCCATTCGGCCCTTCGAGCCAGCACCGCCATTCAATGTGATCATGGCTGATCATTCTCAATCAGTACCCCGTTCATGCCTTCTCCCCATACCCCTTGACTCCGCTATCCTTAAGAGCTCTATGTAGCTCTCTTGAATGCATTCAGAGAATTGGCCTCCACTGCCTTCTGAGGCAGAGAATTCCACAGATTCACAACTCTCTGACTGAAAACGTTTTTCCTCATCTCCGTTCTAAAAGGCATACCCCTTATTCTTAAACTGTGGCCCCTTGTTCTGGACTCCCCCAACATTGGGAACATGTTTGCTGCCTCTAACGTGTCCAACCCCTTAATAATCGTATACGTTTCGGTAAGATCCCCTCTCATCCTTCCAAATTCCAGTGTATACAAGCCTAGTCGCTCCAGTCTTTCAACATACGACAGTCCCGGCATTCCGAGAATTAACCTAGTAAACCTACACTGCACGCCCTCAATAGCAAGAATATCCTTCCTCAAATTTGGAGACCAAAACTGCACACAGTACTCGAGGTGCGGTCTCACAAGGGCCCTGTACAACTGCAGAAGGACCTCTTTGCTCCTATACTCAACTTCGCTTGTTATGAAGGCCAACATTCCATTGGCTTTCTTCACTGCTTGCTGTACCTGCATGCTTCCTTTCAATGACTGATGCACTAGGACACCCAGATCTCGTTGTACGTCCCCTTTTCCTAACTTGACACCATTCAGATAATACTCTGCCTTCCTATTCTTACCACCAAAGTAGTTCTCCAACCTGAACGACTACCGCCCGGTTGCCCTAACGCCGATAGTCATGAAGTGCTTTGAGAGGCTGGTCCTCTCACACATCAAATCCAACATCCCTGACTCACTGGACCCACATCAATTTGCATACAGGGCAAATAGATCCACAGAGGACGCCATCTCTCTGGCTCTTCACACTGTCCTGACTCACCTAGAGAGACAGGGCACGTACGTGAGGATGCTATTCATAGACTATAGCTCCGCCTTCAACACGGTCATCCCCACCAAGCTCATCACCAAACTCCACCAGCTAGGCCTCAGCTCCTCATTATGTGACTGGATCCTGGACTTCCTGCTGGAACGACCGCAGGCAGTGAGAATGGGCCCGCACCTGTCCTCCACTATCACCCTGAGTACCGGCACACCATAGGGCTGTGTTCTGAGCCCCATGCTCTACTACCTCTTCACACACGACCGTGTTCCTGCATTCGACACCAACACCATTGTCAAGTTTGCAGACGACACAACGGTGATCGGGCTTATCACCAACGGGGATGAAACAAACTATAGAGCGGAGGTGCAGAACCTGGCGGACTGGTGCTCAGGATAACAACCTGTCCCTAAATACCACCAAGACCAAGGAGCTGATCATCAACTTCCGTAGGTCACGTAACGGGGAATATGCCCCGATCTCTATCAACGGGGACAGTGTGGAGAGAGTGTCCAGCTTCATGTTTCTGGGCACTCACATTTCGGAGGACCTAACATGGTCCAATAACACCGCTGCGCTGGTCAAGAAGGCACAACAAAGACTGTTCTACTTAAGAACACTGAAAAAGTCTGGTCTACCCCAACAGCTGCTGACGACCTTCTACCGCTGCACCATAGAGAGCATCCTAACGCATGGCATCCCTGTGTGGTACCTCAGCTGCACGGAGGCAGAAAGGAAAGCTCTACAGCGGGTAGTCCACAGAGCTCAGAGGGCCATCGGAACACAGCTACCAGACTTGGAGGGCATCTACAACACACGATGCCTCAGAAAAGCCACCAGCATCCACAAAGACTCTTCACACCCCTGCAACAGTCTGTTCGAACTCCTTCCATCGGGCAGACGATACAAGGCGTTCTACGCCCGCACCTCCAGACTCAGGAACAGCTTCATCCCCAGGGCCATAGCTGCTATGAACCGGTCCTGCTGAGCCGGATGGCCACAACGCATAGATCAACTTGCACTTTACCCTGTCTAAAACTGTTACAATTGTTTCGTTTCGTTGGGTTGCTGTTGTCTAAATTACTTAAATTATTGCATCGTATGGGAGGCGCATTCCCAATCTCGTTGTACCCCTGGGTACAATGACAATAAAAATATATTGTATTGTATTGTATTGTATTAAACTGCATCTGCCATGCATCCGCCCACTCACACAACCTGTCCAAGTCACACTGCAACCTCATAACATCTCCCTCACAGTTCACACTACTGCCCAGCTTTGGATCGTCTGCAAATTTGCTAATGGTACTTTTAATCCCTTAATCAAAGTCATTAATGTATATTGTAAATAGCTGCGGTCCCAGCACCCCACTAGTTACTGCCTGCCATTCTGAAAGGGACCAATTTATCCCCACTCTTTGCTTTCTGTCTGTCAACCAATTTTCTATCCATGTCAGTACCCTACCTCCAATACCATGTGCTCTCATTTTGCCCACTAATCCCCTATGTGGAACCTTGTCGAAGACTTCACAATATTATGCAACACTCTGTGAACAATAGGTTTGCTCAGGGACTGTGATCAACATGAAACGATGACACCCAACGGTCCCGCAGGGATAATCCCTTTCCTTCAAATAAGGGAACCTTTTCAATGAGATATTCCACAATCAAATAGGATAAGAGGTGACAAGGAGATGGGCGAACTACAGATTGTTAGAGTCATATACGAGATCCAAAAGATATACTACCCGATCCTGGCTATTCTCGGTGTTCCGGGTAAGTGAGGAGAGCTGTCGTTTACGCTGTGCATATTTGAGAATCTGGCTGTATGTCTCTCGAAACTGCCTCTTTTAATTTCAAATTCAGTGATCGCACTGCCGAGGGATTATTAATGCGCGAACCATTCTTGCTGTGACTGTCACTTTGAACATCGTATTTTGCAGGATTAAACGCAGAGTGATCTGCAACTTCCCGGTGTTTGCACTGGTTAACATCGAGCACAGTCACGTTGTATTGAATCCATTATGCCCATTGACCAGTTCCAGCTGAATTGATGGAACACACAAAGTCACAGTGGATGGTGGAAATGCTAAATGTTAAAGGAACCCCATTAGTAAGTGGGGCAGCAGCTGTGCCGGTCAATGTTTCAATTCAGTGCCCTTCCAATGGGGGATTTCGTGGCTTACATTACCACAGCAGGACCGGGTGAATTGCGGAGCGGGTTTAGAACTGCAGACTCAATGTGAATTATTAACCATTTCGAACCTAATCATGTTTCTGTCGAAATCATCCCAGTCTCCTCTTTGCATCAACTGATCTTCTCTTTGCGATTAAAATCTGCGTTTCATGTTTGCCGTTTAGTTCGATTGATTGATTTCCAAAACTTCCTTTGAAGAGAAAGTTGCACGTCATCGAGGTGTTGTGTGATGCACTTCACAGTGCTAGGAGAACGGGCTTTGTTCCCTCTCTCTATGATAACTGTGTAACTTAGCAAGTGTGCGGTCATTCGATATCACACTCATTCCTCAATTGCAATTGCAATTACTCCAATCACAAATATACCAGAAATCACACATTCCCATCAGTAACCAAGTCAAAGATAAGCATCATCTGGGTGAATTGCAAAATGGAAGTTAATCTATATTTACCAACTGCATGGTAAACGCCAATCTGAGTCACGCTAATGTAATTTTGGGTCCCTGTCTAATACTGAACCACATGTCAGGGGTGATCTACACGCATTCACACAACATAAACGGACCGCTTTGTTGCTACGGATATTTATATTGCGCAGTGCATTACCCGCATCGTATTATTAACCCTTAACCCACAACATTGCTCTTTGCTTTCGGAATCACACAGATGCAATGATGAAATTGCTGATGAACTTCATAAAAGTAAAGTGTGTTTGTTCACGGTGTTTAACTCATGCAAAGCACATAATGCGGAGGTTGCAATCATCTTGCACTAAAAATATGATCATTCTTTTTGCATCACAGTGAATCTGGTGACAATTGTGGTCCTGTCTCGAGGAAAGTGTGGCCTCTCCAGATGTGTGACCCGCTACCTGGTGGCCATGGCAGCGGCAGATCTACTGGTCATTATCTTTGACCTGATATTGAGACAGATTCCGATTGCTCATCGCCTATATTTTGTGAAGCTCATCCCCCTGTGTAATATCCACGCCGTCTTGCTTTACACAGTGACCGACTGTTCTGTGTGGTTCACCGTCTCCTTCACCTTTGACCGATTTGTTGCCATCTGTTGCCAAAAATTGAAGCATAGATATTGCACCGAGAAAACAGCGGCTGTGGTTCTGAGCACAGTGAGTGTACTGAGCAGCGCCAAGAATGTTTACTGGTATTTCATGTATACACCTTGGTACAGATTGGCGAATACCCCCTGGTTTTGTTACATGGATGTCCGTGTTATGACTTCAATTACCTGGTCAACGATTGAGTCTCTTCATTATATTCTCACCCCCTGTGTCCCGTTTGTGTTGATTCTGCTGCTCAATGCTTTAACGGTGAGACATATTTTGGTGGTCAGCAGAGCCCGCAGGAGACTCCGGGACCAGAAAAGTGCGAAGAGCCCCAGTGATCCCGAAATGGTGAATCGAAGGAAATCCGTGATATTGTTGTTATTTATCTCCGGAAATTTCGTTCTGTTATGGGCAACATTTACATTTTATATAATAAGTAGACGTGTGTGTTATTTCGAAGAATGTTTTTTTTCCCTCCCTACCTTTGTATCGGAAATAGGATTCATGCTTCAATTACTTAGCAGTTGCACAAACACGTGCATATATGCGGTGACACAGAAGATGTTTAGAATGCAATTGTTGACTGTGTTAACATATCCCCTTCCTCGACTGATAAGATTAATTAAGCACTGAAAAATAATGAAAAACTGGAGCATCTAAAGCATCATAATCAAATATTAGAACCAGAACTGTTGAAATGCTTTACGCAAACAGACTCGGCACCCATTGTGACCGCGCTCGGCATTAACCATCCACTTACACTAATCTGACATTGATTCTATTCTCCATACATTGGATTAATCCCAGAGCCCTTCTACCCAATTCGGAATTAAGGGGCATTATCGGAGGAATTCGCAGAGGACGCACAACGTCCACATTGCTTGTCATTGGAAGGTGGGAGGTAACATATATTTTCAGGCTAAACCTATGTGGTCACAGAGAGAAAGCGCAAAGTCCACAAGCCAGCATGCGAGGTTAGGACTGAACCCGGGTCTGTAGCGTCATGAGGCAGACGCTCTCATAGCTGCGAGACTATTTTCCGCTGTTCCCGCAGCTTCGTTGCAAATACGAGGAATTTAGTTGGATAGTGCTCATCCCATTTTTGACCTCTAGTTGTGTCTAGCGTTGTCCAAATTAGTGTATATCCCCAAGTAGATTAAACAGTTCTAACACTGTTCGGTGGGTACCCCGACTCAGTCAGTTCTTGTGCCGTCAACACACTTCTTTCCTTGAACTCCAAGGTTAATTTCGCAATAAATATAATTTCTCAGTGTGAGCGATCAGAGGAACACCAAGGCTGGCGAACCAGCATATTGACAGACCATCCAAACTACACGTTTACAAAATATCCGCTTGGCTCCCCGACTCATTTCCGCCAAAGATTTTCCGCCGAAGATGCCCAAATAAGGGATGGCATACATCACGGAGTTTGCATAATCCACAGCGAATCAATAATCTAAAGACAATCCTCTGGGAAGGTGATGGACGGACGAGTTCCAACACTGGGTTTCTGATAGGGACAGACAAGATAGTTGGGAGATAACCCGTACTCAATGGTCCATCAGTGAACCGTGATTAAAACCACGTCCTTGGTCATTTCAGGGAAGTGTCCCATCAAATACCCGCAGCAGAGATTTCACTCCTGGAAGCGGGAGATCTTGTGTGTAAAGGTGACGTCGCAAATTATGGAAGTCATTAGAAATTTGGCAAGTTTGTCATATATTTAACCCAAAATCTTACATATTAAGAGAGTAAAAGCAAACGTGTTTAATTGTCATGTGTATCATTTCAAAAATGTAAAATGCGCATGGAACCATTGTGACGCGAGCTATAGAAACTGTAACTGCTGTGAATGCGTGAAAAATGTGGGTCCTCTCAGAATGTTTTCCAGTATACGCTGTGAAGCTCTATGAAGTTCTGTAAATGTTTGAGAAAACCACCGCATCTCTACGAGATTTCTTACTGTCTTCCCCTGATTTGGGCCATAATTCTGAGTGCGACTGGTCCTCGTGTGAAGCCAGATTCAGGGTACTGGTCAGGCACACAATTCCCTCCAACACACGACACAGCGAGCAGGGGGCTACATAGAACCACATGGCTGCAAACCCGGGATGTTTAGTTTTGCTACCTACATTTGTTCTATTGGGCCCCACATTGTTGTCGTGCGATTGTAAATTGTGGTACTATAAGATAACAAATTGGAGGGAAAGGAAATAATGCTGACTTTATTGGGCGAGAGCAGTAGAGGGTTAGGGCTCTGTGTGGAGATGCGGCAACATGCGGCAACACACACACACACGCACACGCACACGCACACGCACACGCACGCACACGCACGCACACGCACACACACACACACAAGTATACATATACAACATATGTACAAAACGACAGCTAATGAATAACACGAAGGTGACATCAAATAATATGATGTAACGGCAGGGCACTCGAAGTTCAAATGTAAGCTGCAGATCGGAAACTCGCTGCCATGAAATGGACAACCGAGAGACCCAGAGTACAACGAATAGCGGATAATAATTTAGAATCTTTAGAAAATGGACATATTATGGTCGGAGACGTTCTTGAATTTGGAATTTGGACGGTGGGCCATGTAGATATCATATAACATATAACATATAACAACTACAGCATGGAAACAGGCCTGTCCGGCCCTACCAGTCCACGCCGACCATTCTCCCTGACCTAGTCTCATCTACCTGCACTCAGACCATAACCCTCCAATCCCCTCCTATCCATATACCTGTCCAATTTACTCTTAAATAATAAAATCGAGCCAGCCTCCACCACTTCCACCGGAAGCCCATTCCATACAGCCACAACCCTCTGAGTAAAGAAGTTCCCCCTCATGTTACCCCTAAACCTTTGTCCCTCAATTCTGAAGCTAGATCGGTATGATCATTGCTGTTTGTTATCTATATCAATGATTTGGATGCGAACAGCAAGGCATAATTAATAAGTTTGCAGATGACACTAAAGTGGGTGGTATTATAAATGGCGAAGATGGTTGTCAAAATTGCAACAGGATCTTGACATGTTGGGCAGGTGGGCTGATGAATGATTAATGGGGATTTCATTCGCACGTTTCACAGCATATAGCTGAACATGATTGGAACGCGCCAAACCGGATGAAACGTCTCCGCTGGTTTCAGTTCCACTGTTGTTATTTTTTTTGCAAATCTTTCCCAGCAAGCAACAGCCGGAACACCGCCTCTCGCCACTTCCGCGCTGTTAATATCTGCACCTCACTCCGATTTTGTTGCATAACCTGAAAGCCATAGAGCCAACAATTCTAAACGCCACAGAGCTGTCGTGATTAATGTCTCTGATCAACAAACATTGTAGGTTGACGTTCTTGTCCAGATATTCTCCTGAACGAGTTTGATTCAGGACCACAGAGACACGCACTACAGGGGGAAGAACATTCTGCCCACGGTGTCTTCGCCATTCATTATGTACCTATCGGCATTCCTCAGTTGTCCCATCACTCGGATGGTAGCCGTTCTTGTCATTACATTTCAAAGGTTCATCTTAATGGGGTTTTTTTTCAAACGCTGACAATGGCTGCATCCATCACGAACTCAAGCAATGCGTTCTTGAAGCTAATACTAAGTGGCATAACCCTTGCTCATACACCCTCTTACCCCGTCATTTAAACAGCCTGCGCTCCGATTACGGGAACCTATGCGAAGCCGATACGTTTCTCACGTCTCTCGACCCGCTCCGGCCCTCATCGCTTTGTGAACTTCAAACAGAACCCCGCTCCTGGTTCATCTCTGGTTCTAAACGCACATGTCCCGCCTGTACTCGGAGACAGCAGCCACCACTTCAGGTAACATCCTAGTTCACCTGCAACCTCTGTCGTTTGCACAGTCCACGATTCCACCCAATATTTCAAATATGACTTTGATTTACAAAGTTGTAACGTGACATCCTGCTGTGCGGCCTGGCTCACGGAGATTCATCTCCCCGCTCTGCTTAACCCAGACCATGGAATCCCTCCATGCGAGTCCACTTTTCAAACGTAGGGTCATCGCTTTCACCATTTCGCTAAGAACGTGCCCTCTGTGCGCCAAGGAATACCAGATGTCCGTTCAAGTTATATCCCCGACACCCGATCTTACCCCTCACCCACACAGGTGCACAAATATTTCTCCCTTGCCTTGTCACCCTGCTACTTTCCTCCTCCTCGTACGCATATATCCCTTCCCCGAGTTCCTCACTGCCCTTTCATATCGCCACTACTCCCGCCCCTAACGTCCACTTCCACCATATTCCCCGCTGCGGTTTACATTCCAGTCCCCAACATTTCTCCTTATTTGACTGCCTTTGTTTTCTTTTCATCTCTCACCCTTGTCCGCGTCTCTACTCATCGGTCCCACATATACATCCGCCTATCGTTGCCGGGCATTGGCCCACCTGCTGTTCTCTGTTCCAGGTTTCCCTACACCCTCAGTATGAAGAAGTGTCCCGACACGGTGTCGTCTGTCCGTCCCCTCCAGAGGTGGAGCCTAAGCCGCGGGTTTGTCCAGCCTTTAATTTTGTTTCGCTGGCTGCTTCGGCTTTGTTTCCCTGTCCCAGATATGCGGAGGATGGAATGGAATTGGCCACTGTACATCGTGAAGAGCACAACAGGCTCAACATTTTTAGCGGGATGTAATACGTATGAGATACGTTTAAACAGCCGGCGCCGACAAGATGGCCTGCAGATTTGTATATGTACTTGAATTTATGGCTTCCTGATCTTATATTCTATGTGCAGTTTAATACCCTCCATGCTTTTATGAGTCTCCTTATCAAACTACGTTGCTGCCATTCTGTTTCCTTGCAAATGTGGTGGACACTTCATACACAGTTGTGAGGATCCTAATTTTCCATCATTAATGCCCAACAAGGCCTCCAAAAACGTGACACCTGAAGCAAGGAGGGGTTTCATCCTCGTTTGTGGGCCTCCTGTTAATGAGACAGAAAGCCTGATCTGCGGATCCAGAGAAGGTTCTGCAGATAACGGGCTCGTTGTTACACCGAGCGCTCAACGCGCCATGTCTCTTCCAAGTCAATTGTTATGGATGACGGGCGGGGCATTGGAGCAATTGCTATGCCTTTGATTCACAAAATACTATTCAAAATGAATTACAAGGCCACTGTTTAACGATGAGCGAACCTGGCGTTTTGATTCACTTGGGGATATTGTGCAGAGAGTTATTGCTACCGACCAAGGCTTGATCCGAGAAATCCGTGTGCAAAACTTGAAATAAGCTCAGTGCCAACGTGTATGACTAAGCGTTCCAATGGATAAAATGGTGACGTTAAACATATATGTTTGTTTGAATTAAATACACGCTAAATTAATTTAACATTTCCTTTGGGAAGGAAGTGGACGGTCGCACCTCGATTTGATTCCCGCTGTCAGAACAATCCCATCAGTAGGATTCTTCAGCTTGAACATTTTAAATACTGTAAAGCTAAGGAACTTAACAGAGACACAGACCAAGCTGGAATCACCCAGCAGGACAAATAATCCGTGGACGAACGAGAAACTATTGCAGACTCAGTTCAGTGACCCTTCATAGAACGAGGAAAGAAGACATGGAGACAGACTTCAGCAGCAGAGAGGTGGAGACAAATGGGCCGTACAATAGGAACGTCGCCGGCTGGGTGAGAGCAAAACACTCATTGTGGCAGTTTAGAAGACTATAATACATTGAATATATAAAACATAGAGCGATACATATAGTCATCTAAAAGCCTTTTACATGCCAGTGTAGTAACTGGTTCCACTGCCAGCACTGGCAGCGTGTTCCACAGGCAAACGTCCCTCTGTGTAAAAAGTACCTGCCCCGCACACATTCCTTGGAACATTGTCCATCTCCCATTAAATCTATGCTCTCCAGCTATGCTCTGGTATAAATATAAAATTATGAGAAATATGGATATGTAAGAAAGATAGAGGCCACTTCCCAGGGAGGAAATATGAATATGGATATGAAGAGGAAGATGGCTCTGATTGTCTGATCTATTTCTCATAATTCAAAGTACTTCTACCTGATCTGCCCGCCAACCTACGTTCCAGAGAAACTAATGCAACTTCGTTCAATTTCCCTCGACAGCCAATAATCGCTAAGCCAGGCAACATTCTGGTAAATATCTACTTCGACCTCTCCAAAGCTTCCACATTATTCCCATAATGGGGCGACAGAATCCTCGAAATGCGGAGTCATCAAAGCTGTACATTACTTGCCGACTCGTGCTCATTACACCGACCGATGAAAGCAAGCCACCCGCCTGTGGTAAATAAAATGCTGGAGGAACTGTGGTTAGCAAGCGGCATCTGCGAAGAGAGAACTGAGACTAACCTCAGGTCGGGACCCCGATGCTGACTGACTGGGGTCGGGTCTTGGAAGCTGAAAGAGAGATTGGGTAGAGAAAAACTTGGCGGGTCATCAGTGAATAAAGATGGGGATGAGTGATTTGTAGAAAGGTAGAATAAGTTACAAAAGCAATTGATGTAAACGGGGCAAAGACGATTTGCATAAGGAAAGAACCGGACGAGCGAAATATGGATAGAGGTAGGGATGTAGGTAGATGAGAAGAGGGGAGGGGAAAGAGTTGCCTTGCTGGCAGGACCCCCCACCCCAGGGCAGTTGCATTGTGTTGGCTCAACCAGATGACAGTGGGAGAGGCGGTCGTGCTTTGCGATGTGGCAAATTGCATCAACATAAGTGGGCTGCTTTGGGAAATAAATGCCCTGCATTGAAGTGGATCAATTACACTGGTGCTGCATCATCATGACCAAGGTGGCACTGAGCAGCGAGCTGCATTGGTGTGGGCTTTCTGCACTAAAGACATTGAGACAGCACGATTGAACTTCCTGCAACCTCGCTGGATTGGAATGCTGACATTATGTTAGCGGACAGTGACTGAGCTGCATTGATGTGATTGCTCTGCTCTGGAAGCTGGGCTGCATTGAGTGCACTGACACTGAAGAGATGTGACACTGAAGAAATGTACCACTGGAGATGTACCACTCGGCCGGACCGTTGGCAATCGCCCAGGAGTCGGTGTGCAGTCGGACTGGAGTATTGTCGTTGGATAAGGGAAGGGTGGCCGCCACAAGCTCGGCCATTTGACACGAGCCACCAGAGCCATCACATAGACTCACGTATCATCGAATGCACTCTCAAACCCCGTGTACACAGCAGAGCACGCGGCCGGATCGTATCCTGTTGTTCACCTGGCACCGTTCGAGACCGGGGTTCTCTTTTCCTGGAAGGGCGCCTGACACGGTCATTTATGGCGTTTCTCGTCCATTCAGACCGTGCCATACCCCCTCCCGTGAGCCAGTCATAAGCCCGTTGTGCGCAACGTTTCTGCACTAATAGCAGTAGGTGGTCCGCCCAGCTATTGCAGTGTTTTTTGCATAGCAATATGCATGGATATTCGGGGAAAGGAAGGATATTCAGTCAACCTAGGCCTGCAGTTCATCCTCCAGCACCTGTACCGCGAGGGGACTTAAGCAATATTTGGTTTGTGGATTTAGCTCTGCATTCAACACCATTGGGCCAGTGCCTCTACACTCCAAACTCTCCTGGTTGGCTGTGCCTGAACCCCTCTGTCAGTGGATCACCAACTTCCGGACAGACAGGAAGCAGCTTTTGAGGCTGGGTAGGCACACCTCTGATCCGCTGATCCTCACAGCACAAGAACATCTCACGACTGCGTACTTGCCTTTACTCTCTACACCAACGACTGCACCTCCACATATACCTCTGTCAATCTTTTGAAGTGTGCAGAGAACACAACCCCTGATTGAACTGATCTAGCATAGGGAGGAATCTGCCTACAGACGGTAAGTTCCTTGGTGCCATCATCTCCAGGCCCCTTAAATGGGAGGCCACCATCGACTCCACAGTCAAAACGGCCCAACCGAGGATGCACTTCCTGCGGCTGCTGAGAAAACACAATCTGCCACAGGCACTGATGGTCCAGTTTTATACTGCCATCATGGAGTCTGTCTTCACCTTCTCCATCATGGTCTGGATTGGCTCAGCCTCCAAGCATGACATCCGGAGTTAGCAGCGCATCGTTCGATCAGCTGCGAAGTTTGTTGGCTGCAACCTTTCCCCCATTGCCGAACTCTGCTCTGCAAGGGCCAGGAAGGGAACGGCTAAGATCATGTCTGATACGTCTCACCATGGCCACAACCTCTTTGAAGCACTTCCCTTCTGGGAGGCGACTCCGGACTGTCAAAGCCGCCACAGCCAGACATAAAAACAGCGTTTTTTCCCCACGAGCAGTAGCTCTCAACAGCCAAAAGTCTGTAGCTCCCTTTTGCTCGGGTATTTTATTTTATTCTTCACATGTTTAAATTTTAATGTTTTCTTTTTAGTTGTCCACTGTATGTCGTGTTATCTTTGCGAGCAAAGCAATTTGTACGAATTTATCCAATTAAATTCAATTCACTTCTATGCATGCTCATCCTTCCTTTGGTCTACTGACAAGAATTTCGAAAAGTACTCCAGGTGCGGTCTAACCTGTCTTTGCAAAGTTACAAAAGAGCGTCGCCAGATTTATGTTCCATGCACCGACCTGCGGTATTAACCGCGTTATTAGGGTGTTCACAGGGAAACTACTCGTGTCCCCTCTATCGGCCAGCAGGAGACTTCAATTGCAAGAACTTTCTTCAACAGATATTCCGTTGTGCTCCGGGGACACAGGTGACTGCAGTTGCTGAAACCTGGAGCAAAGCACAAACTACCCTGAGAAACACAGCGGGTCAAGCAGCATGTGGGTCATAGAATAGAATAGAATTTCTTTATTGTCATTGTGGTGGTACATAAAAGGAAATTCAGGCGCACTGCCGAAGCGGAGCTCAAATGTACAAGATAAAAAATAACAATGAAGTAACAGTAAAAGAGTGAGAAAATCCAAGGGATAGACGAAGTGGAGGTAAGTGTAGACCTGGTGGTTACATGGTTTTCAGATGTCTGCAAATTTGGGGAGCGCGAACAATAAGGGAGCCTATAAAAGATACATCGTTGATAGATATGAACGAAGATGAAGTAAGTGGAGGGCTATCCGGGAAAGTACAAGATGGGAGGTGAAATATAAGGGGAAGATATAACATTAATGAATGACCCTTAAAACCTTGACCTTCAGAACAATATTGGGGTGGAGTCCATCATCCCAGGTAAGTGGCAACGCAAGTAGGTAGAGATGTAAAGAGGCGTATGGTATATTGTATTCGGTAGCCCTGATGAGGCTTCCCTCCTTTCTGCGAGATTATTAGTGTAGACTTGGCGATGGTTTCGTCGGATACTTGCACTCTGTCAGCAAAGTCATGCTCGAGCTCCCGTTTATGAACTATTTTAACTCCGCTGCCCGTTTCCGTATCCATGTTTCAGCCCTTGGCACCTTGGGTTGCAAGGGTGAAGCCACACGAAAACGGGAGAATCAGCGCCTCGTATTTCAACCCAGCCGCATGGACACTGAATTCTCCAATTTCAAGTAATACACCGCAAACGCCGTCTCTCTTTCCCCGGTCACGGACCCCTCCACAGATGTACACATTCCCCTATCATCTCGCACTACACTCATCATACTCCGTTCTCCTCTCGCTCTTATCCCACACCGTGCCACACACTTGCATTGATCCGTCTTATCTTCCCTCCCCTCTTCTCATCTACCTTCATCCCTACCTTTGTCCATATTTCACTCTTCTGGTTCTTTCCCTATTCAAATCGTCTTTGCCCCGTTTACATCAATAGTTTTTGTAACTTATTCTACCTATCTCCAAATCACTCGACCCCATCTCTATTCACATCAGCCGACAGGTTTTCTCTACCCAATCTCTCTATTTCAGCTTTCTGGATCCGACTCCAGTCAGTCAGCATCGGGGTCCCAACCCGAGGATAGTCTCTCTTCTCTCTCCGCAGATGCTGCTTCATAATCGGAGTTCCTCCAGCATTTTATTTACCACCGACTTGTGGCTTGCTTTCATCGGTCGGGGCGATGAGTATGAGTCCTTCTGCAGTTGTATAGGGCCCTAGTGAGACCGCACCTGGAGTACTGTGTGCAGTTTTGGTCTCCAAATTTGAGGAAGGATATTCTTGGTATTGAGGGCGTGCATCGTAGGTTTACTAGGTTAATTCCCGGAATTGCGGGACTGTCGTATGTTGGAAGATTCGAGCGGGTAGGCTTGGAAACACTGGAATTTAGAAGGATGAGAGGGGATCTTATCGAAACGTATAAGATTATTAAGGGGTTGGACACGTTAGAGGCAGGAAACATGTTCCCAATGTTGGGGGAGTCCAGAACCAGAAGCCACAGTTTAAGAATAAGGGATGGGCCATTTAGAACGGAGATGAGGAAAAACGATTTCAGTCAGAGAGTTGTAAATCTGTGGAATTCCCTGCCCCAGAAGGCAGTGGAGGCCAATTATTTGAATGCAATCAAGAGAGAGCTAGGGTAGCGCAGTCAGGGGGTATGGGGAGAAGGCAGGAACGGGGTACTGTTTGGGAATGATCAGCCATGATCACATTGAATGGTGGTGCTGGCTTGAAGGGCCGAATGGCCTACTCCTGCACCCATTGTCTATTGTCCATTGAGTCAGCAAGTAATGTTACAGCTTTGATGACTCCGCATTTCGAGGATACTGGCGCCCCATTATGTGAAGAATGTGGAAGCTTTGGAGAGGTCGAAGAAGATATTGACCAGAATGTTGCCTGGCTTAGCGATTATTAGCTGTAGGGGGAAATTGAACGAAGTTGCATTAGTTTCTCTGGAACGTAGGTTGGCGGGGATATCAGGTAGAAGAACTTTGAATTTTGAGAAATAGGTGAGACATCAGAGCCATCTTCCTCTTCATATCCATATTCATATATCCTCCCTGGGAAGTGGCCTTTGACTTTCTTACCTGTCTTTATTTCTCATAATTTTATATTTATAACAGAGCATAGCTAGTGAGCATAGATTTAATGTGAGATGGACAATGTTTTAAGGAATGTGTGCGGGGCATAAACTTTTTCCATAGAGGGGCGTTTGCATCTGGAACACGCTGCCAGTGCTGGCAAAGGAACCAGTTAAAATACTGGCACGTAAAAGGCTTTCAGATGAGTATATGTATTGCTCTTGTTCAATGTTTTGAATGTATAATAATCTACTTCTAAACTGTCACGTTGAGTCCCTTGGTCTCACCCAGCCAGCGACGTTCCTATTGTACGGCCCATTCGTCACTACCTCTCTCCTGCTTAATTCTGTCTTCGTTTCCTCTTTCATCAAAAGAGTAATTCATAACTTTTCGTTCTTATCAACTGTTTTTTCTTCAATCAATACAATAAAAATCGTGTAGTCGTTACCGTGTGGTCCTTGTGAGTGTAGCTGGCGCGAGTGTGGCAGTCGAGAGTGTGGCAGTCGAGAGTGTGGCAGATGTGAGTGTGACTGGCGCGGGTGTGGTAAAAATGTATTCTTTCCATCCTCCGAGACTAAACTGACCCACAATCTCTGTCGCTATGCTAGTCTCCTCCCATGTCGACACTCCCCATTACGTATCGAATCACACCCACAAGCATGCAAAAAAAAGACAGAAACTAGAAATATTAAACATAGGTATGTAGGTTAATTGGCTGGGTAAATGTAAAAATTGTCCCTAGTGGGTGTAGGATAGTGTTAATGTACGGGGATCGCTGGGCGGCACGGACTTGGTGGGCCGAAAAGGCCTGTTTCCGGCTGTATATATATGATATGATATGATATGATAGCCATAATACAATGACAATAACTAAATTAAGCGTAAATGGCTCCTACACACCGGCCCCTAATTGTTCTGCGTATATAACGAAGCAATTACCAATAGGTACTAAAAGGAGCTATAAAAGCTTAATATTTATCAAAAACAAAAGTAATATGCATTATATTTTGGCATTCAAACTTCTTTAGCGATTCTTCAATCTTCTCCTTCACCTTCCAGAAGCAGACATATCTTGGTTATCGGTCTTACCAAGATGATGTCTTTAGTCTGAAGTCGTACAGTACGCAGAAAACCTTTAACGTCTGGCATGATCTCCAGTATCATTTTACGAAGTTTTGACAAGATGTGATTTCTTCCTCCACGTCCGATCTGTTCATGAATATGTCGTAACAGCAATGTTGAAATATGAAAGTCCTTCGAGAGAATAATAGGATGCTTAGCTTCTTCAGGCACCGCTAGTTTATTTAGGTGACCACCTACTCTCAGAAGTCCTTTATCCAGTATCGGGACAAGCCTGCATAAACAACTACAACTACTTCTTTTCACACCATGTTCACCAGCTTGTAATGCTGATAGCTCTTCCTTATATTCTTTTCTTTGACAGAAAGAAATAACTGCATTTTCTGCCTTTAAAATATCATTCGGACATAAACACTGTCCCCGGTACAATACTCAACCTTTTCTTTCAGCTTGCCAGGATCCGTTTCAAAGCCACTCATAGGAGCCCGATTTCCCTTTTTCTTACGAGTCCACTGCAAAAGCAATGTTTTTAATTTAAGAAACTAAGCCACCACAGTCTTCATCTTATTCCATGATGAGAAATGGGTAATTAAATAGTTTGTTGAATCCAATGGGTCCTTAATAATGGCGTTCACTAAGATGTCTTCCTTGATCTCCGGATCATTAGCAGAAATTTCAGTTTCCAGGTTAAACTTTGGCCATTCTCGGTCTGGTTTACATAGAAACTCTGGCCATTGATCCATCTCTTACTGCTATCTATAGGTAACTTATTCTACCTATCTCCAATTCCCTCGTCCCCATCTCTATTCACATCAGCCGACAGGTTTTCTCTACCCAATCTCTCTATTTCAGCTTTCGAGACCCGACTCCAGTCAGTCAGCATCGGGGTCCCGACCCGAGGATATCCTCTCTTCTCCCTCCGCAGATGCTGCTTGATAAACGGAGTTCCTCCAGCATTTTTTTTTACCACAGGCTTGTGGCTTGCTTTCATCGGTCGAGGTGATGAGTATAAGTCCTTCTGCAGTTGTACAGGGCCTTAGTGAGACCGCACCTGGAGTACTGTTTCATCACCACTAGATGGCAGCGCGTGCAGACGCAGCGGCCCCACACTCTCCCGATTTTTCGAGTGTTTTTAATGTTTTATCAAGTTCGTCATGTTTGTCACTTCAACAACTCTGGACAGTCAGCAGTAGACAGTATAGTCGTGAGTTCTTGCTGGACAAGAAAACAACATCATCAACACTGGACGCTATGCTTGCAGAGGAACTTAGCGGCCTCAGAATACTCTGCCTGACCTCGACCTTGGCCTCGAGTGCTGCCCCCCGGCTGGAAAGGAGACACCGCAGGCGGTGTGAGAGGAAGCAGAAGAGGGGTAAGCGTGGAGGCATCCGGGCTAGGCTAGCGGCTAGCCCACACAGACCGGCTATTCCGAGCATGCTAATGGCTAATGTACGCTCACTGGACAATAAAATGGACACTATAAGACTTCTCCGGTCGACCCAGCGTGAGGTGAGGGAATGCTGTGTTTACGTTTTTACGGAAACATGGCTTAATGACAACATCCCGGACTCCGCTGTTCAGCTCGACCGGCTAACATGCTACCGATCGGACAGAGCTACGGTTAGCGGGGGGAAGACTCGCGGCGGCGGTGTGATTGTTTACATCAGTGATGCTTGGTGTCGGGACGCTGTGTTGGTCTACAAACACTGTTCACCGCTGGCGGAGTTTATGGTTGTGAAGTGCCGACCTTTCTACCTCCCGAAGGAGCTAACAGCTATCCTGTTAGTCGCTGTTTACATCCCTCCCAGTTCCAACAACAAGGACAGAGAGGAGGCACTCTGCGAACTGTACCGGGCCATCTCTGAGCAGCAGACAGCACACCCAGATGGCTTTCTCATCGTAGCTGGGGACTTCAACCATGCTAACCTAAAAACTGTCATGCCCAAAGTATACCAGCATGTTGATTTCCCAACACGAGAAAACAACACCTTGGACCTTGTCTACACGACCATCAAAGGAGCATACAAGGCTTCCCCCCTCCCCCACATCGGCCTCTCTGATCACCTCACCGTTCTGCTGAAACCGGCATACAGACCCCGGGTGAAAGTCACCAAACCGGTTTCAAAAGAGGTACGTGTGTGGTCAGAGGACAGCACAGCTGCACTCCAAAACTGCTTTGAGACTACAGACTGGGACATGTTCAAGCAGGCAGCAACATACAACAACACAACCAACATTCAGGAATACACAGAGACAGTTACAGGCTACATCACCAAATGCATTGACGATGTGACCCACACCAGAGCCATCACCATCCGGGCTAACCAGAAGCCATGGCTGACAGGGGAGGTCCATGGGCTGCTGAGGGTCCGCAACGCTGCCTTCAGAGAGGGCAATCCAGCCGGTCTCAGAGCAGCCAGGGCCAACCTTTCCAGTGGCATCAGGAAAGCCAAACAACACTACACCCGGCGCATCACAGCCCACTTCAGTGACAGCAGAGACACACGGAGCCTGTGGAAGGGTATTAGGACTATCACGGACTACAAACCCTTACCACAGACCTGTGACAGTGACACCTCTCTCTTGAACGACCTCAACGGCTTCTTCGCACGCTTTGAAGCACAGAGCAACACACCTGCGCAGAAAACAACTCCCCCCCCCAACGACCAGGCTATTTGTCTGTCTCCAGGCAGTGTGAGGAGCACACTGTTAAGGATTAACACCCGGAAAGCTTCTGGACCTGACAACATTCCTGGTCGTGTGCTAAAAGACTGCGCAGCTGAGCTCACAGATGTCCTCACAGACATCTTCAACATCTCCCTGAGCCAGGCTGTTGTTCCCTTGTGCTTCAAAGAAACCACCATCATACCTGTGCCCAAGAAGTCTTCTCCATCCTGCTTCAACGACTACCGCCCTGTAGCGCTGACTTCAACCATCATGAAGTGCTTCGAGAGGCTGGTCATGAAGCAGATCAGATCCAACCTCCCCCCCTCCCTGGACCCGTTTCAGTTTGCATATCGAGCTAAGCGGTCCACTGAGGATGCCATCTCCTCTGCTCTACACCCAGCCCTCACCCACTTGGACACTAAAAACTCATATGTTAGGATGCTGTTCATAGACTTTAGCTCAGCATTTAACACCATCATCCCCCAGCAGCTGGTTTGTAAACTAACAAATCTGGGCCTCAGCCCCCTTCTCTGCAACTGGCTGCTGGACTTCCTCACTGCCAGACCCCAGTCCGTACGGGTCGGCAGCAACACATCGGACACCATCATGCTGAGTACGGGTGCCCCACAAGGATGTGTGCTAAGCCCCCTGCTCTTCACCTTGCTGACCCACGACTGCACACCCACCTACAGCTCCAACCACTTCGTCAAGTTTGCGGATGACACAACAGTGGTGGGTCTCATCAGCAACAACGACGAGACCCACTACAGGAAGGAGGTGGACCAGCTGGCCGCGTGGTGCACAGACAACAATCTCTTCCTGAATGTGGAGAAAACAAAGGAGATTGTTGTCGACTTCAGGAGAACGCACACCCAACACCCCCACCCACTGACCATCAATGGTGCTGCTGTGGAGCAGGTGAGCAGCACCAAATTTCTGGGGGTGAACATCACCGAGGATCTCTCCTGGAGCAACAACATCACGTCCATCGCCAAGAAAGCCCAGCAGCGCCTCTACTTCCTCCGCAAACTGAAGAGAGCGGGAGCCCCCACACCCATCATGTACACTTTTTACCGAGGTGCCATCGAGAGCATCCTCAGCAGCTGCATCACTGTGTGGTTCGGAAGCTGCACAGCCTCCAGCCGTAAGACCCTGCAGCGCATAGTGAACACTGCTGAGAGGATCACTGGCGCCTCACTCCCAACACTCCTGGTCCTTTACACCACCTGCCTCACCCGCAAAGCATTGAGCATTGTGGGTGACCCCTCCCACCCCTCCAACAGCCTCTTCACCCTCCTGCCTTCAGGGAGAAGGTTTCGCAGCCTGAGGTCAAGCACCACCCGACTAAAGAACAGTTTTTTCCACCAGGCTGTCAGGATGCTGAACTCTCTCCCCTCCCTTCCTCCTCTCTCCCCTGCCCCTATGGGACCTGGACTTTAACACCCCACACACACGCACATCCAGCACCAGACACTTTTTTTTTTTTTTTAATTTGAAGTGACTATATTTTATATTTTATATTTTATGTTGATTGTTGTTTGCTGTGCCTTTTGTTTTATGCACTTTGTTCCTCGGGATTGTGGGAAACGGTATTTCGATTTTCTGTCTGTGTAAACTGGCTGAGGATTGACAATAAAATTGACTTTGACTTGACTTTGACTTGACTGTTTGCAGTTTTGGTCTCCAAATTTGAGGAAGGATATTCTTGCCATTGAGGGCGTGTAGCGTAGGTTTACTAGGTTAATTCCCGGAATTGCGGGACTGTCGTATGTTGGAAGACTGGAGCGACTAGCCTTGTATACACTGGAATTTAGAAGGATGAGAGGGGATCTTATTGAAACATATAAGATTATTAAGGGGTTGGACACGTTAGAGGCAGGAAACATGTTCCCAATGTTGGGGGAGTCCAGAACCAGGGGCCACAGTTTAAGAATAAGGGGTAGGCCATTTAGAACGGAGATGATGAAAAACGTTTTCAGTCAGAGAGTTGTAAATCTGTGTAATTCTCTGCCGCAGAAGGCAGTGGAAGCCAATTCTTTGAATGCATTCAAGAGAGAGCTAGATAGAGCTCTTAAGGGTAGCGGAGTCAGGGGATATGGGGAGAAGGCAGGAACGGGGTACTGATTGAGAATGATCAGCCATGATCACATTGAATGGTGGTGCTGGCCTACTCCTGCACCTGTTGTCTATTTTTTTTAAAAAAATTTAAAAAAAAAATATTTTATTTAAGTTTTAACAGAACCCATACGTTATACATTTTACATTCCTTAGTAAACAATAGTCACTGACCTATAACTTCGTTTATACACGTATTGTTCTGTATTTTCTCCCCTCCCCCCACCCCCCCCCCACCCCCAGTTCAAAAGAAGGAAAAAGAAAAAGCAGAAGAAAGAAAGAAAAAGAAAAACCTGGAGTCCCGAGGGAGTCACTTCCGAGTAATTTCTTTTTAAATTCTTGTTAGGTATCAAAGCAATCCTGAATTTAACTACTTCCTATTCTTAATCCTAGCTTTTCCATGAATGGGTTCCACACCTTCAAAAAGAAGTCATATCCATTTCTCAGATTATACGTTGCTTTTTCTAATGGGATACAACTCCGCATTTCTGCATGCCATCTTTCAAATCTTATTTCATTTTGTTCTTTCCATGTGACCGCAACACATTTTTTTGCTACTGCTAATGATATTTTGAGAAATCTTTCCTGATGTTTATCCAAACTTAGCTTTGGTATTATTCCTTTTGTATCTCCTAGCAAAAACAACCTTGAATCCATTGGTATGATCTTATTCATCAATTGATCTAAAAACTTTTTTAGGTCTTGCCAAAAAGGAATTACCTTCTGACATGCCCATGTAGAGTGTATAAAAGTGCCCACGTCTTGGTTGCATCTAAAACACCTTTCAGATGAGTTTGGTTTAAATTTATTTAATTTTTCCGGGGTTAAATATAGTTGCTGCAAAAAATTATACTGTACTAAGCTGTATCTCACATTAATAGTATTTTTCATACTATCTAAACACAGTCTTTCCCAACTTGGTTCATCAATAATAATATTAAGATCTGTTTCCCATCTTTGTCTTGCTTTATGAATTCCTATCTTTGGACTAGATATCTGTAGTAGTTTATACATTGATGATATAAAAAATTTCATTCCCTTGCCCTGAATCAAGGATTCGATTCCTTTAATCTGAAATAGAGACATTGAATTACCTAACTTTTCCCTTAAAAAAGATTGTAATTGATAATAGAAAAAAATACTATTCCCTGGAATTTGATATTTATTTCTCAATTGCGAAAATGTCAAAAAGATATTCCCTTCATAGCAGTCTCCTATATTTTTAATACCCTTCTGTTCCCAGAGTTGTAGTATTTGATTATTCCAAGCAAACGGCAATAATCCATTTTTTACTAATGGAGTTTTAGCTGTTAAGAAAAATCTTTTATCCTTAACTTTAACTGTTTTCAACAATGTATTAATTAAATGTTTTAGCAAAGGTGACTCTTTATCCTTAACTAATAGCTTCGCTTCCCATTTATATATAAATTCTTCTGGACAAGATTCTTTTATTTTATCCATTTCAATTTTAACCCATGCTGTTTTTCCACCCTCTTGATAAAAGGATGAAATAAAACTCATTTGTGCTGCCAGATAGTAATTTTTAAAATTTGGTAATTGCAATCCACCTAATTCAAATTTCCATGTTAATTTTTCCAGAGACACTCTTGGCATTTTACCTTTCCAAAGAAAATTCCTCACAGTTTTGTTCAATTCTTGAAAAAAATTATTTGGCAAAGGTATAGGCAGTGTTGAAAATAAATACTGTATCCTCGGAAAAATATTCATCTTAATACAATTCACTCTCCCTATCAATGTAATTGGAAGATTCATCCATTTCTTCAGGTCCTCATCTACTTTTTTTATTAGTGGTTTATAATTTAATTTATACAAATTATTTAACTTATTATCTACATTAACTCCTAAAAACTTAATGCCTTCTTTTTGCCATTTAAACGGACTTTCTCTTTTACATTGATCATAATTGCCTTCAACAAGAGGCATTATTTCAGTTTTATCTTTATTAATTTTATATCCTGATACTTTCCCATATTCTTCCAGTCTGAAATATAATTTTCTTAAGGATTCCAATGGTCTAGTAAGACAAATTAAGACATCATCAGCAAATAAAGTAATTTTGTGATCTTCCTTATTAACTTTAAATCCTTTAATATCTAAATCTGCTCTTATTAGCTCTGCCAGAGGTTCAATGGCCAATACAAATAAAGCCGGTGACAAGGGACATCCCTGTCTACTAGATCTTTCCAAATTAAATGATTGAGAAGATTGGCCATTTGTCACCACTTTGGCTTTAGGTTGTTTATAAAGAGCTTTTACCCAGTTAATAAAACCATTTCCTAATCGATACTTCTCTAATACTTTAAATAAAAAATCCCATTCTAACCTGTCAAACGCCTTTTCAGCATCTAAAGCAACTGCTACGCTCAATTCCTTTCTTTTCTGTGCTAAATGTAAAATACTTATAAATCTTGCTACATTATCAGATATTTTCCTTTTTTTGACAAATCCAGTTTGGTCCTCTTTAACCAGCTTTGGTAAATATTCTGCCAATCTCCTTGCTAAAAGTTTAGCAACTATTTTATAATCTGCATTCAACAATGATATTGGTCTATAAGAAGATGCATTTAAAGGGTCTTTCCCTTTTTTTAAAATTACAGTTATAATTGCCAATGAGAAGGAGTCTGGTAATGTAGAAGTTTTTTCCGCTTGATGTATCACTTCCATAAATAGTGGTAACAACAAATCTTTAAATTTTTTATAGAACTCAGGCGGAAAATCATCTTCCCCTGGAGATTTATTACTTGGTAAAGAATATAATACTTCCTCCACCTCTCTCAAAGTAAAGGAGGCATTTAGTCCCATCTGCTCCTCATTAGAGATTGTTGGTAATTGTATCTTGGATAAAAAATTATTTATCTTAATTTCATTCTTTTCAGATTCAGAATGGTACAGATTAGTGTAGAATTGCTTAAATACCTCATTGATTTCTCTAGGTTTATAAGTAATAATGTTCTGATCTGTTCTAATTGAATTTATTGTTCTTGATATTTGTTCTTCTTTCAGTTGCCATGCCAATACCTTGTGCGCTCTTTCTCCTAATTCATAATATCTTTGGTTAGTTCGTAATATTCGTTTTTCTGTTCTGTGAGTATGTAAAGTATTGTATTGAAATTTTTTATTTGCAAGTTGTGTTTTTTTTGTATCTGAAGAAGTTTTCTGTAAGTCTTTTTCTAATACGGTGATTTCTTTTTCTAATCTTTCAGATTCCTTCCTATAGTCTTTTTTATCTTAGATGAGTAGCTTATAATTTGGCCTCTCAAATAAGCCTTCATTGCATCCCATACAATAAATCTATCATCCACTGAATTTAAATTTGTCTCCAAATATAATTCAATTTGTCCTCGAATAAAATCACAGAAGTCTTGTCTTTTCAATAGTAAAGAGTTGAGTCTCCATCTATACACTGACTGTTCTTTATCTGGCATCGTAATTTTCATTAATAATGGTGAGTGATCCGATAACAATCTAGCCTTGTAATCTATTTGTATTATTCTACCGCTTAATTGAGCTGAAATCAAAAATAGATCTATTCTAGAATATGTATCATGTCTATTGGAATAAAAAGAGTAATCTGTTGTCTATTGTCTATTGAGTCAGCAAGTAATGTTACAGCTTTGATGACTCCGCATTTCGAGGATTCTGGCGCCCCATTATGTGAAGAATGTGGAAGCTTTGGAGAGGTCGAAGAAGATATTGGCCAGAATGTTGCCTGGCTTAGCGATTATTAGCTGTAGGAGGAAATTGAACGAAGTTGCATTAGTTTCTCTGGAACGTAGGTTGGCGGGGAGATCGGGTAGAAGTACTTTGAATTTTGAGAAATAGGTGAGACATCAGAGCCATCTTCCTCTTCATATCCATATTCATATATCCTCCCTGGGAAGTGGCCTTTGACTTTCTTACCTGTCTTTATTTCTCATAATTTTATATTTATAGCAGAGCATAGCTCGAGAGCATAGATTTAATGTGAGATGGACAATGTTTTAAGGAATGTGTGCGGGGCAGGAACATTTTACACAGAGGAGCGTTTGCATCTGGAACACGCTGTCAGTGCTGGCAGTGGAACCAGTTAAAATACTGGCATGTAAAAGGCATTCAGATGAGTATATGTATTGCTCTATGTTCTATGTTTTGAATGTATTATAATCTACTTCTAAACTGCCACGTTGAGTCCCTTGGTCTCACCCAGCCGGCGATGTTCCTATTGTACGGCCCATTCGTCACCACCTCTCTCCTGCTTAAGTCTGTCTCCGTTTCCTCTTTCATCGTTCTATGAAGGGTCCCTGACCTGAGACTGCAATAGTTTCTCGTTCTTCCACGGATTATCTGTTCTACTGGGTGATTCCAACATTTTCCGTGTCTCTGTAAAGTTTTTTAGCTTTACAGTATTTAAGATGTTCAAGCTGAAGAATCCGACTGATGGGATTGTTCTGACAGCGGGAGACAAATCGAGTCGCGACCGTCCACTTCTTTTCCAAAGGTAATGTAAAACTAATTTAGCGTGTATTTAATTCAAGCAAACTTATACGTTTCATGTCACCATTTTATCCCTTGGAACACTTCTCAATCATACACGTTGGCACTGAGCTTATTTCAGGTTTTGCACCGGGATTTCTCGGATCAATCGATAGCAATAAGTCTATGCATAATATCCCCAAGTGAATCAAAACACCACATTCGCCCACGGTTAAACAGTGAGCTTGTAATTCGGTTTGAATAGTATTTTGTGAATCAAAGGCACAGCAATTGCTCCCATGCCCCGCCCGTCATCCATAACAATTGACTTGGAAGAGATATGGCGCTTTGAGCGCTCAGTGTACCAACGAGCCCGTTATCTGCAGAACCTTCTCTGGATCCGCAGATCAGGCTCCCTGTCTAATTAACAGGAGGCCCATAAACGAGGATGAAACCCATCCTTGCTTCAGGTGTTACGTTTTTGGAGGCCTTGTAGAGCTAGGATATATATGACAGAAAATGAGGATTTTCGCAACTGTGTATGAAGTGTCCACCACATGTCCAAGGATACAGAATGGCAACAACGTAGTTTGATACGGAGACTCATAAAAGGATGGAGGGTATTAAACTGCACATAGAATATAAGATCAGGAAGCCATAAATTCAAGTACATTTAAAAATCTGCAGGCCATCTTGTCGGCGCCGGCTGTTTAAACGTATCTCATAAGTATTTCACCCGCAAAAAAATGTTGAGCCTGTTGTGCTCTTTACGATTTGCAGTGGCCAATTCCATTCCATCTTCCGCATATCTGGGACAAGGAAGCAAGGCCGAAGCAGCCAGCGAAGCGAAATAAAAGGCTGGACAAAACCAGCGGCTGAGGCTCCACCTCCGGAGTGGACGGACAGACGACACCATGTCGGGGCACTTCTTCATACTGAGAGTGTCGGGCGAGAAACCTGGAACAAAGAGTAGCAGGTGGGCCAATGTCCAGGAAATGATAGGCGGATGAGCCAAAACATTATGACCACTGACAGGCGAAATGAATAACATTGGTAATCTTACAATGACACTGCCAAGGGGTGGGATATATTAGGCAGCAAGTGAACCGTCAGTTTTTGAAGATGATGTGTTAGATGCAGGAGAAATGGGCAGGAAATTAGCGACTTTGACAAGGGCCAAATTGTTATGGCCAGACGACTGGGTCAGAGCATCTCTGAAACGGCAAGGCTTGTGGGGTGCTCCCGGTCAGCAGTGGTGAGTACCTACCGACAGTGGTCCGAGAAGGGATAAACCACAAACCGGCGACAGACAGTGTAATGGCAGTTTCTATACATTCTCAAAGTCCAACTTCGATAGCCATTACTGCTCGGGGATGGAATGGTATAGCTTATGCACACACCGCACTCCGAGATAAGAAAGATGAAACTTCCAAACGCTGTTTCTTGATTATTTGGTCTTTATTAAAGTAGCACAAATCAAAAGAGTAATTCATAACTTTTCGTTCTTATCAACTGTTTTTTCTTCAAGCAATACAATAAAAACCGTGTAGTCGTTGCCGTGTGCTCCTTGTGAGTGTAGCTGGCGCGAATGTGGCAGTCGAGGGTGTGGCAGTCGAGAGTGTGGCAGACATGAATGTGGTAAAAAAATGTATTCTTTCCATCCTCCGAGACTAAACTGACCCACAATCTCTGTAGCTACGCTAGTCTCCTCCCATGTCGACACTCCCCATTACGTATCGAATCACACCCACAAGCATGCAAAAAAAGACAGAAACTAGAAATATTAAACATAGCCATAATACAATGACAGTAACTAAATTAAGCGTAAATGGCTCCTACACACCGGCCCCTAATTGTTTTGCGTGTATAACGAAGCGATTATCAATAGATACTATAAGGAGCTATAAAAGCTTAATATTTATCAAAAACAAAAGTAATGTGCATTATATTTTGGCATTCAAACTTCTTTAGCGATTCTTCAATCTTCTCCTTCACCTTCTAGAAGCAGACATATCTTGGTTAGCGGTCTTACCAAGATGTTGTCCTTAGTCTGAAGTCGTAAAGTACGCACAAAACCTTTAACGTCTGGCATGATCTCCAGTATCTTTTTACAAAGTTCAACAAGATGTGATTTCTTCCTCCATGTCCGATCTGTTCATGAATATATCGTAACAGCAATGTTGAAATATGAAAGTCCTTCGAGAAAATAATAGGATGCTTAGCTTCTTCAGGCACCGCTAGTTTATTTAGGTGACCACCTACTCTCAGAAGTCCTTTATCCAGTATCGGGTCAAGCCTGTATAAACAACTACTTCTTTTAACACCATGTTCACCAGCTTGTAATGCTGATAGCTCTTCCTTATATTCTTGTCTTTGACAGAAAGAGATAACTGCATTTTCTGCCTTAAAAAGATCATCCGGACATAAACACTGTCCCCGTACCTTTTCTTTCCGCTTGCCAGGATCCGTTTCAAAGCCACTCATAGGAGCCCGGTTTTACTTTTTCTTACGAGGCCACTGCAAAAGCATTTTTTTTAATTTAAGAAACTAAGCCACCACAGTCTTCAACTTATTCCATGATGAGAAATGGGTAATTAAATTGATTGTTGAATCCAATGGGTTCTTAATAATGTTCACTAAGATGTCTTCCTTGATCTCCGGATCATTAGCAGAGATTTCAGTTTCCAGGTTAAACTTTGGCCATTCTCGGTCTGGTTTACATAGAAACTCTGGCCATTGATCCATCTCTTACTGCTATCTATAGTTAACTTATTCGACCTATCTCCAAATCACTCGTCCCCATCTCTATTCACATCAGCCGACAGGTTTTCTCTACCCAATCTCTCTATTTCAGCTTTCGAGACACGACTCCAGTCAGTCAGCATCGGGGTCCCGACCCGAGGATATTCTCTCTTCTCTCTCCGCAGATGCTGCTTGATAATCGGAGTTCCTCCAGCATTTTATTTACCACAGGCTTGTGGCTTGCTTTCATCGGTCGGGGTGATGAGTATGAGTCCTTCTGCAGTTGTACAGGGCCCTAGTGAGACCGCACCTGGAGTACTGTGTGCAGTTTTGGTCTCCAAATTTGAGGAAGGATATTCTTGCAATTGAGGGCATGCAGCGTATGTTTACTAGGTTAATTCCCGGAATTGCGGGATTGTCGTATGTTGAAAGACTGGAGCGACTAGCCTTGTATACACTGGAATTTAGAAGGATGAGAGGGGATCTTATTGAAACATATAAGATTATTAAAGGGTTGGACACGTTAGAGGCAGGAAACATGTTCCCAATGTTGGGGGAGTCCAGAACCAGGGGCAACAGTTTAAGAATAAGGGGTAAGCCATTTAGAACGGAGATGATGAAAAAAAAATTCAGTCAGAGAGTTGTAAATCTGTGTAATTCTCTGCCGCAGAAGGCAGTGGAGGCCAATTCTTTGAATGCATTCAAGAGAGAGCTAGATAGAGCTCTTAAGGGTAGCGGGGTCAGGGGGTATGGGGAGAAGGCAGGAACGGGGTACTGATTGAGAATGATCAGCCATGATCACATTGAATGGTGGTGCTGGCTTGAAGGGCCGAATGGCCTATTCCTGCACCTGTTGTCTATTGTCTATTGAGTCAGCAAGTAATGTTACAGCTTTGATGACTCCGCATTTCGAGGATTCTGTCGCCCCATTATGTGAAGAATGTGGAAGCTTTGGAGAGGTCGAAGAAGATATTGACCAGAATGTTGCCTGGCTTAGCGATTATTAGATGTAGGGCGGAATTGAACGAAGTTGCATTAGTCTCTCTGGAACGTAGGTTGGCGGGGAGATCGGGTAGAAGTACTTTGAATTTTGAGAAATAGGTGAAACATCAGAGCCATCTTCCTCTTCATATCCATATTCATATTTCCTCCCTGGGAAGTGGCCTTTGACTTTCTTACCTGTTATTATTTCTGATAATTTTATATATATAACAGAGCATAGCTAGGGAGCATAGATTTAATGTGAGATGGACAATGTTTTAAGGAATGTGTGTGGGGCAGGAACTTTTTACACGGAGGGGCGTTTGCATCTGGAACACGCTGCCAGTGCTGGCAGTGGAACCAGTTAAAATACAGGCATGTAAAAGGCTTTCAGATGAGTATATGTATTGCTCTATGTTCCATGTTTTGAATGTATTATAATCTACTTCTAAACTGCCACATTGAGTCCCTTGCTCTCACCCAGCCGGCGACGTTCCTATTGTACGGCCCATTCGTCACCACCTCTCTCTTGCTTAAGTCTATCTCCGTTTCCTCTTTCATCGTTCTATGATGGGTCCCTGACCTGAGTCTGCAATAGTTTTTCGTTCGCCCACGGATTATCTGCCCAGCTGGGTGATTCCAACATGGTCTGTGTCTCTGTTAACTTCCTTAGCTTTACAGTATTTAAGATGACCACGTTGAAGAATCCGACTGATGGGACTGTTCTGACAGCGAGAGACAAATCGAGTCGCGACCGTCCACTTCATTTTCAAAGGTAATGTAAAACTAATTTAGCGTGTTTTTAATTCAAGCAAACTTATACGTTTCACGTCACCATTTTATCCCTTGGAACACTTCTCAATCATACACGTTGGCACTGAGCTTATTTCAAGTTTTGCACGGGGATTTCTCGGATCAATCGATAGCAATAGCTCTCTGCACAATATCCCCAAGTGAATCAAAACGCCACATTCGCCCACGGTTAAACAGTGAGCTTGTAATTCGGTTTGAATAGTATTTTGTGAATCAAAGGCACAGCAATTGCTCCCATGCCCTGCCCGTCATCCATAACAGTTTACTTGGAAGAGACATGGCGCTTTGAGCGCTCAGTGCAACAACGAGCTCGTTATCTGCAGAACCTTATCTGAATCCGCAGATCAGGCTTCCTGTCTAATTAACAGGAGGCCCACAAACGAGGACGAACCCCCTCCTTGCTTCAGGTGTTACGTTTTTGGAGGCCTTGTAGCGCTAGGATATATGTGACAGAAAATGAGGATTGTCGTATGTTGAAAGACTGGAGCGACTAGCCTTATACACTGGAATTTAGAAGGATGAGAGGGGATCTTATTGAAACATATAAGATTATTAAGGGGTTGGACACGTTAGAGGCAGGAAACATGTTCCCAATGTTGGGGGAGTCCAGAACCAGGGGCAACAGTTTAAGAATAAGGGGTAAGCCATTTAGAACGGAGATGATGAAAAAAAAATTCAGTCAGAGAGTTGTAAATCTGTGTAATTCTCTGCCGCAGAAGGCAGTGGAGGCCAATTCTTTGAATGCATTCAAGAGAGAGCTAGATAGAGCTCTTAAGGGTAGCGGGGTCAGGGGGTATGGGGGGAAGGCAGGAACGGGGTACTGATTGACAATGATCAGCCATGATCACATTGAATGGTGGTGCTGGCTTGAAGGGCCGAATGGCCTATTCCTGCACCTGCTGTCTATTGTCTATTGAGTCAGCAAGTAATGTTACAGCTTTGATGACTCCGCTTTTCGAGGATTCTGTCGCCCCATTATGTGAAGAATGTGGAAGCTTTGGAGAGGTCGAAGAAGATATTGACCAGAATGTTGCCTGGCTTAGCGATTATTAGATGTAGGGCGGAATTGAACGAAGTTGCATTAGTCTCTCTGGAACGTAGGTTGGCGGGGAGATCGGGTAGAAGTACTTTGAATTTTGAGAAATAGGTGAAACATCAGAGCCATCTTCCTCTTCATATCCATATTCATATTTCCTCCCTGGGAAGTGGCCTTTGACTTTCTTACCTGTCATTATTTCTCACAATTTTATATATATAACAGAGCATAGCTAGGGAGCATAGATTTAATGTGAGATGGACAATGTTTTAAGGAATGTGTGTGGGGCAGGAACATTCTACACGGAGGGGCGTTTGCATTTGGAACACGCTGCCAGTGCTGGCAGTCGAACCAGTTAAAATACAGGCATGTAAAAGGCTTTCAGATGAGTATATGTATTGCTCTATGTTCCATGTTTTGAATGTATTATAATCTACTTCTAAACTGCCACATTGAGTCCCTTGCTCTCACCCAGCCGGCGACGTTCCTATTGTACGGCCCATTCGTCACCACCTCTCTCTTGCTTAAGTCTATCTCCGTTTCCTCTTTCATCGTTCTATGATGGGTCCCTGACCTGAGTCTGCAATAGTTTTTCGTTCGCCCACGGATTATCTGCCCAGCTGGGTGATTCCAACATGGTCTGTGTCTCTGTTAACTTCCTTAGCTTTACAGTATTTAAGATGACCACGGTGAAGAATCCGACTGATGGGACTGTTCTGACAGCGAGAGACAAATCGAGTCGCGACCGTCCACTTCATTTTCAAAGGTAATGTAAAACTAATTTAGCGTGTTTTTAATTCAAGCAAACTTATACGTTTCACGTCACCATTTTATCCCTTGGAACACTTCTCAATCATACACGTTGGCACTGAGCTTATTTCAAGTTTTGCACGGGGATTTCTCGGATCAATCGATAGCAATAGCTCTCTGCACAATATCCCCAAGTGAATCAAAACGCCACATTCGCCCACGGTTAAACAGTGAGCTTGTAATTCGGTTTGAATAGTATTTTGTGAATCAAAGGCACAGCAATTGCTCCCATGCCCTGCCCGTCATCCATAACAGTTTACTTGGAAGAGACATGGCGCTTTGAGCGCTCAGTGCAACAACGAGCTCGTTATCTGCAGAACCTTATCTGAATCCGCAGATCAGGCTTCCTGTCTAATTAACAGGAGGCCCACAAACGAGGACGAACCCCCTCCTTGCTTCAGGTGTTACGTTTTTGGAGGCCTTGTAGCGCTAGGATATATGTGACAGAAAATGAGGATTTTCGCAACTGTGTATGAAGTGTCCACCACATGTCCAAGGATACAGAATGGCAACAACGTAGTTTGATACGGAGACTCATAAAAGGATGGAGGGTATTAAACTGCAGATAGAATATAAGATCAGGAAGCCATAAATTCAAGTACATATACAAATCTGCAGGCCATCTTGTCGGCGCCGGCTGTTTAAACGTATCTCATACGTATTTCACCCGCAAAAAAATGTTGAGCCTGTTGTGCCCTTTACGATTTGCAGTGGCCAATTCCATTCCATCCTCCGCATATCTGGGACAAGGAAGCAAGGCCGAAGCAGCCAGCGAAGCGAAATAAAAGGCTGGACAAAACCAGCGGCTGAGGCTCCACCTCTGGAGTGGACGGACAGACGACACCATGTCGGGGCACTTCTTCATACTGAGAGTGTCGGGCGAGAAACATGGAACAGAGAGTAGGAGGTGGGCCAATGTCCGGAAATGATAGGCGGATGAGCCAAAACATTATGACCACTGACAGGCGAAATGAATAACATTGATAATCTTACAATGACACTGTCAAGGGGTAGGAGAAATTAGGCAGCAAGTGAACCGTCAGTTCTTGAAGTTGATGTGTTAGATACAGGAGAAATGGGCAGGAAATGAGCGACTTTGACAAGGGCCAAATTGTTATGGCCAGACGACTGGGTCAGAGCATCTCTGAAACGGCAAGGCTTGTGGGGTGCTCCGTTCAGCAGTGGTGAATACCTACCGACAGTGGTCCGAGAAGGGACAAACCACAAACTGGCGACAGGCAGTGCAATGGCAGTTTCTATACCTTCTCAAAGTCCAACTTCGATAGCCATTACTGCTCGTGGATGGAATGGTATAGCTTACGCACACACCGCACTCCGAGATAAGAAAGACGAATCTTCCAAACGCTTTTTCTTGATGAATTGGTCTTTATAAAAGTAGCACAAATCAAAAGAGTAATTCATAACTTTTCGTTCTCATCAACTGTTTCTTCTTCAAACAATACAGTAAAAATCGTGTAGTCGTTACCGTGTGGTCCTTGTGAGTGTAGCTGGCGCGAGTGTGGCAGTCGAGAGTGTGGCAGACGTGAGTGTGACTGGCGCGAGTGTGATAAAAAACTATTCTCTCCACCCTCGGAGACTAAACTGACCCACAATCTCTGTCGCTACGCTAGCCTCCTCCCATGTCGACACTCCCCATTACGTATCAAATCACACCCACAAGCATGCAAAAAAAGACAGAAACTAGAAATATTAAACATAGCCATAATACAATGACAGTCACTAAATTAAGCGTAAATGGCTCCTAAACACCGGCCCCTAATTGTTCTGCGTATATAACAAAGCAATTACCAATAGATACCAGAAAGAGCTATAAAAGCTTAATATTTATCAAAAACAAAAGTTATATGCAGTATATTTTGGCATTCAAACTTCTTTAGCGATTCTTCAATCTTCTCCTTCACCTTCTAGAAGCAGACATATCTTGGTTATCGGTCTTACCAAGATGTTGTCCTTCGTCTGAAGTCGTACAGTACGCACAAAACCTTTAACGTCTGGCATGATCTCCAGTATCTTTTTACAAAGTTCAACAAGATGTGATTTCTTCCTCCATGTCGGATCTGTTCATGAATATGTTGTAACGGACACGTTGAAATATGAAAGTCCATCGAGAGGAAAATAGGATGCTTAGCTTCTTCAGGCACCGCTAGTTTATTTAGGCGACCACCTACTCTCAGAAGTCCTTTATCCAGTATCGGGTCAAGCCTGTATAAACAACTACTTCTTTTAACACCATGTTCACCAGCTTGTAATGCTGATAGATCTTCCTTATATTCTTGTCTTTGACAGAAGGAGATAACTGCATTTTCTGCCTTAAAAGATCATCCGGACATGAACACTGTCCCCGGTATGATGCCTTAAAGACTTGCATCTCTTTGTCAACCTTTTCTTTCAGCTTGCCAGGAACCGTTTCAAAGCCACTCATAGCAGCCCGAGTTTCCTTTCTCTTACGAGCCCACTGCAAAAGCATTGTTTTTAATATAAGAAACCAAGCCACCACAGTCTTCAACTTATTCCATGATGAGAAATGGGTAATTAAATAGTTTGTTGAATCCAATGGGTCCTTAATAATGGCGTTCACTAAGAATGTCTTCCTTGATCTCCGGGTCATTAGCAGAGATTTCAGTATCCAGGTTAAACTTTGGCCATTCTCGGTCTGGTTTACATAGAAACTCTGGTCCATTGACCCACCTCTTACTGCTTAAGAAGCGGTCTGCCGTTAATCCTCTAGAGGCTTCATTCACAGGATTTTCCTTGGTATTAATATACTTCCACTGTGATACATTAGTAACATCCCTTATAAAAGAGATCCTGTTTGCGACAAATGTTAGGAAGCGTTTATTTTCATTGTTGGTGTACCTAAGCACTGTCATGCTATCAGTACAGAAGGTAGATTCCTCCAGCTTAAGCTGCAGTTCTTTTTGCAGCAATATGTCAATTCTGACAGCTAAGACTGCGGCTGCAAGCTCCATTCTGGGAATCGTCATTTGCTTCAATGGTGCCACTCTGGCCTTTCCCATTAAGAATGCAGCATGTACTTCATTGTTATCATTTTCCAGTCTCAGATATGAAACAGTACCGTAACCACTTTCACTTGCATCAGAAAAGTGATGCAGGTGTGCAAATCTGATTCGACCAAAGTTTGTCGCCTTCATACACCGGTCCTAACCCTAACCGGTCCCAGATCTTGTCGAGATCTTCTAACCACTCTGTCCATCGCTGAGAGAAGATTTGCGTTATACTCTCATGCCATCCAAGTTTCTTCTTACAGAGATCCTGCAAAATTAATTTGGCTGATAGTGTAAATGGTGCAAGAAATCCCAAAGAGAGTGTGGCAGTCGAGAGTGTGGCAGACGTGAGGGTGACTGGCGCGGGTGTGGTAAAAAAACTGTATTCTCTCCATCCTTCAGACTAAACTGACCCACAATCTCTGTCGCTACGCTAGCATCCTCCCATGTAGACACTCCCCATTACGTATCAAATCACACCCACCAGCATGCAAAAAAAGACAGAAACTAGAAATATTAAACATAGCCATAATACAATGATAGTAACTAAATTAAACGTAAATGGCTGCTACAGATAGGGTGTTGGGCGCCCAAGGCTCATCGATGCGCGAGGGCAACGATGGCTATTCCGTCTGGTCCGAACCGACAGAAGGTCTACTGTGGCACAAGTCGCAGAAAATGGTAATGGCGGTCACGGGAGGAATGTGTCACAATACACAGCGCATCGCGTCCTGCTGCGTATGGGGCTGCACACGGAGGACCAACAGCATATTAGGTCATAATGTTTTAGCTTATCAGGTTATAATGTTTTGGTTCATCGGTGTATATGTAGGACCGATGAGTGGAGACGCCGACAAGGGTTAGAGATGAAAAGAAAACAAAGGCTGTGAAATAAGGAGAATAGTTGAGGAATGGAATGTAAACCGCAGCGAGGAATATGGTGGAAGTGGACATTAGGGGAGGGAGTAGTGGGAATCTGAAAGGGAACTGAGGATCTCGGGGAAGGGATATATGCGTACGAGGAGGAGGAAGTAGCAGGGTGACAAGGCATGGGAGAAATATTTGTGCACCAGTGTGGGGGAGGGGTGAAATCGGGTGTAGGGGATATTACTTGAACGGACATCTGGTATTCCTTGGCGCATAGAGCGCACATTCTCAGCGAAATGGTGAAAGCGTCGTCCCCTGCGGTTGAAAAGAGGACTCGCATGGAGGGATTCCATTGTCTGGGTTAAGCAGAGCGGTGAGATGAATCTCCACGACCCAGGCCGCACAGCAGGATGTCACGTTACATCTTTGTAAAACAAAGTCATATTTGTAATATGGGGGTCGAATCGCGGACTGCGTAACCGTCAGAGGGTGTAGGTGGACTACGATGCTACAAGAAGTGGTGACTGCTGTCCGCGAGTACAGGCGGGGCAAGTACGTTTAGAATCAGAGATGAACCAGGAGTGGGGTTCTGTTTGAAGTTCACAAACCTATAATGGCCGTAGCGAGACTAGAGACGAGAGAAACGTATCGCCGTAACATAGGTTGCCATAATCGGAGCGCAGGCGCTTTAGATGACGGGGTAAGAGGTTGTATGAGAAAGGGTTATGCCATCTAGTATTAGCTTCAGATCTAGAACGCATTGCGCGAGTTGGTGATGAATGCAGGCACTGTCAGCGCTTGAAAAAATTAAGATGAATCTTTGAAATGGAATGACAAGAACGGCTACCATCCGAGTGATGGGACAACTGAGGAATGCCGACAGGTACATAATGAATGGCGAAGACACCGTGGGCAGAATGTGCTTCCCCCTGTACTGCGTGTCTCTGTGGCCCTGAGTCACACTGGTTCAGGAGAATATCTGGACAAGAACGTCAACTTACAATGTTTGTTGATCAGAGACGTTAATCACGACAGCTATGTGGCGTTTAGAATCGTTGGCTCTGTGGCTTTCAGATGTTATGCAATAAAATCGGAGTGAGGTGCAGATTTTAATAGCGTCGAAGGGGCGAGAGGCGGTGTTCCGGCCGTTGCTTGCTGGGAAAGATTTGCAAAAAAATAACAACAGTGGGACTGAAACCATGGGAGACGTTTCATCCGGTTTGGCGCGTTCCAATCATGTTCAGCTATATCCTATGAAACGTGCGAATGAAATCCCCAATTAACCATTCATCAGCCCACCTGCCCAACATGTCAAGATCCTGTTGCAATTTTGACAACCATCTTCGCCATCTATAATACCACCCACTTTAGTGTCATCTGCAAACGTATTAATTGTGCCTTGTCTATTCTCTTCCAAATCATTGATATAGATAACAAACAGCAATGGGCCCAGCACCGAACCCTGGAGCACCCACTACTCACCGGCCGCCAGTCCGAAAAACAACGTTCTACTGTCACCTTCTGCATCCTTCCATGAATTCAATTTTCTATCTATTCGGCTAGATGTCTTTTGTTCCCAAGCCATGCAGCCTTTCGGAGCAGCCTGCCACGCGTACCTTCTCAAATACCATGCTCAAATCCATATATAAGCCGTCCTCAGCTCTGCCCTCAACAACCTTTTGCTGAGATTTTCAAAAGCGAACGGGAAACTACAGGGAACTTGATCAATCACCTTGTTTAATTCTCGTTTGTATGGAACACTTCAGGATACGTGCCAATCACATAAAGCCCAACTTTCACCTGCAAAGAATAAACTCACTGAAACCGCCAAGTAACTGGAAAACAAACTTCACATTGGTGGAACTTGTAGAGCTGCTGGTAAATCATGCTGTTTCAATCCGAACACGTAGTGCTGATAGTGTGGAGTTTGAACGCTCTCCCTAAGACCTAATGGATTCCACCAGTGTCGCCAGAGTTCCTCCGATACTTGAAAGACTCGGGTGTTGTTCGGCTGATTTGACTGTTTACGGTGTGTCGATGGGCGATAGCACATGGAGGAGCTAATGGGAATGCGGGGCACGTTGAAACGAATGTTGTCTGTAGGTCCTTGATTAATGACGGAATATATCGGGGACCAGGTTGTGAACACATTATGTGACTATGGTTTAGATTTGAGTGAAGCGCCCAGTTGAAAATGGTTTAAAATCATTGCTGAGACGTCGCTTATCATTGGCAGTAATATTCTAGAATCCAAGACAGTTGGTGGGAATGCGGAAGAATAAAAGGAAATTAGTGTCAAACGGATTAAGTAGGCCAACTGCACGGATCTGATTGCCTTCTCTCTGCGCCTGCAACGATTGTTCGCCATCCAAGACTAATGTGGGCAGAAATTAGTTTGAACCAATTCTATTTTAGCCAAATATGAGAACACAATCTGGTGTCTCCGGCATTTGAAGCGTGTTTTAATTGTCATCCACTGGATTGTCCACTAATGGAAGAGAAGATCAGGCCGTATTAAATTATGCCTATAATAAGTTATGTTTCCATGCACGGGGCCGACTTTTGGATTGAATTAAGAGTCTTTTGATTTGAACCCAATCACATTCCATTGGTATTTCCTTGATGACGATTTGGAATGACAACTCATCCCTTCAGACAATGTATGGCATCAGCGATTCAATGTGAAGTTAAATGTGTCACCTCTAGTGGACAGAAAATTGGCTTCATGGAAGGAAGCAGAGGGTAATGGTGGAAGGTTGCTTCTCGGACTGGAGGCCTGTGACTAGTGGTGTGCATCAGGGTTCGGTGTTGGGTTCGTTACTGTTTGTCATCTATATCGATGATTTGGATGGCAACATACAGGGCAAGGTTAGCAAGTTTACTGATGGTACAAATGTGGGTAGTTGTGCAGATAGTGAGAATGGTTGTGAAAAACATTGCAGCAGGATCTTCAGTTCAGTTGTGTTTAGTTTATTGTCACGTGTACGGACGTGCAGTAAAAAGCTTTTGTTGCGTGCTAACCAGTCAGCAGAAAAGCATGATTACAATCGATCAATTTACAGTGTATAACTAATGCACACGAGAAGGGAATAACGTTTAATGCTAGGTAAAGCCAGCAAAATCCGATAAGTCTTGATCGATTGGTCAGGTGCGCTGAAGAAAAGTTGATGGAATTTAATACAAAGGGATGTGAAGTTTTGGTAAGACTAACATGGGCAGGGCTTACACAGTGAATGGTAGGCCTCTGGCGAGTCTTGTGGAGCCCATGCCAGTGGTGTAGGAGTGCAGGTGCGTGGTTCCCGAAGGTGCAATCGCAGGCAGATCGGATGGGCGAAAAGGCTTTTGGCGAAAGCAAGCAAGAAAAAATAGAGGGGTCGTAACGCAACGTTCCATGTAGATATTTCGGTTTTGATTTAACTATAACAGATAAAGTCTAATCGGTTGAGGCTGGGAGATGAACAGTTTGCAGAAATCGTGATGAATATTTGTTTTCTCCGAAGTGCCTGAACAATTGTTCGGCGTTGTGCTTCACCTGAATAACCACGTGGTACTTTCTTCAATAGACAATAGACAATGGGATTAGGCCATTCGGCCCTTTGAGCCAGCACCGCCATGCAATGTGACCATGGCTGATCATTCTCAATCAGTACCCCGTTCCTGCCTTCTCCCCATACCCCCTGACTCCGGTATCCTTAAGAGCTCTATCTAGCTCTCTTGAATGCATTCAGAGCATTGGCCTTCACTGCCTTCTGAGGCAGAGAATTCCACAGATTCACAACTCTCTGACTGAATACGTTTTTCCTCATCTCCGTTCTAAATGGCATACCCCTTATTCTTAAATTGTGGCCCTTGTTCTGGACTCCCCCAACATTGGGAACATGTTTCCTGCCTCTAACGTGCCCAACCCCTTAATAATCTTATATGTTTCGGTAAGATCCCCTCTCATCCTTCTAAATTCCAGTGTATACAAGCCTAGTCGCTCCAGTCTTTCAACATATGACAGTCCCGCCATTCCGAGAATTAACCTAGTAAACCTACGCTGCACGCCCTCAATAGCAAGAATATCCTTCCTCAAATTTGGAGACCAAAACTGCACACAGTACTCGAGGTGCGGTCTCACTAGGGCCCTGTACAACTGCAGAAGGACCTCTATGCTCCTATACTCAACTCCTCTTGTTATGAAGGCCAACATTCCATTGGCTTTCTTCACTGCTTGCTGTACCTGCATGCTTCCTTTCAGTGACTGATGCACTAGGACACCCAGATCTCGTTGTACGTCCCCTTTTCCTAACTTGACACTATTCAGATAATACTCTGCCTTCTTATTCTTACCACCAAAGTGGATAAACTCACACTTATCCACATTAAACTGCACCTGCCATGCATCCGCCCACTCACATAACCTATCCAAGTCACACTGCAACCTCATAGCATCTCCCTCACAGTTCACACTACCACCCAGCTTTGTATCATCTGCAAATTTGCTACTGGTACTTTTAATCCCTTCATCAAAGTCATTAATGTATATTGTAAATAGCTGCGGTCCCAACACCCCACTAGTTACTGCCTGCCATTCTGAAAGGGACCAATTTATCCCCACTCTTTGCTTTCTGTCTGTCAACCAATTTTCTATTCATGTCAGTACCCATTCCTCCAATACCATGTGCTCTAATTTTGCCCACTAATCCCCTGTGTGGAACCTTGTCGAAGACTTCACAATATTATGCAATACTCTGTGAACAATAGGTTTGCTCAGGGGCTGTGATCAACATGAAACGATGACACCCAACTGTCCCGCAGGGATAATCCCTTTCCTTCAAATAAGGGAACCTTTTCAATGAGATATTCCACAATCAAATAGGATAAGAGGTGACAAGGAGATGAACGACGTATGGATTGTTACAGTCATATACGAGATCCAAAAGATATATTACCCGATCCTGGCTATTCTCGGTGTTCCGGGTAAGTGAGGAGAGCTGTCGTTTACGCTGTGCATATTTGAGAATCTGGCTGTATGTCTCTCGAAACTGCCTCTTTTAATTTCAAGTTCAGTGATCGCACTCTGCCGAGGGATTATTAATGCACGAACCATTCTTGCTGTGACAGTCACTTTGAACATCGTATTTTGCAGGATTAAATGCAGAGTGATCGGCAATTTCCCGGTGTTTGCACTGGTTAACATCGAGCACAGTCACGTTTTATTGCATCCATTATGCCCATTGTCCAGTTCCAGCTGAATTGATGGAACACACAAAGTCACCGTGGATGGTGGAAATGCTAAATGTTAAAGGAGTTTAGTAAGTGCCGGTCAATGTTTCAATTCAGTGCCCTTCCACTGGGTGATTTCGTGGCTTACATTACCACAGCAGGATCGGGTGAATTGCGGAGCGGGTTTAGAATTACAGACTCAATGTGAATTATTAACCATCTCGAACCTAATCATGTTTCTGTCGAAATCATCCCAGTCTCCTCTTTGCATCAACTGATGTTCTCTTTGCGATTCAAATCTGCGTTTAATGTTTGCCGTTTAGTTCGATTGATTGATTTCCAAAACTTCCTTTGAAGAGAAAGTTCCACGTCATCGTGGTGCTGTGGGGGTGCACTTCACAGTGCTAGGAGAATGGGCTTTGTTCCCTCTCCCTCGGATAACTGTGTGACTTAGCAAGTGTGCGATCATTCGATATCAAACTCCTTCCTCAATTGCAATTGCAATTACTCCAATCACAAATATACCAGAAATCACACATTCCCATCAGTAACCAAGTCAAAGATAAGCATCATCTAGGCGAATTGCAAATTGAAGTTAATCTATATTTACCAACTGCATGGTAAACGCCAATCTGAGTCACGCTAATGTAATTTTGGGTTCCTGTCTGATACTGAACCACATGTCAGGGGTGATCTACACGCATCCACACAACATAAACGGACCGCTTTGATGCTACGGATGTTTATATTGCGCAGTGCATTACCCGTATCGTATTATTAACCCTTATTCGTTGAGACCCATAACATTGCTCTTTGCTTTCGGAATCACACAGATGCAATGGTGAAATTGCTGATGAACTTCATCGAAGTAAAGTGTGTTTGTTCACAGCGTTTAACTCATGCAAAGAACATAATGCGGAGGTTGCAATCATCTTGCACTAAAAATATTATCATTCTTTTTGCATCACAGTGAATCTGGTAATAATTGTGGTCCTGTCTCCAGGAAAGTGTGGTCTCTCCAGCTGTGTGACCCGCTACCTGGTGGCCATGGCAGCGGCAGATCTACTGGTCATTATCTTTGACCTGATATTGAGACAGATTCCGATTGCTCATCGCCTATATTTTGTGAAGCTCATCCCCCTGTGTAATATCCACGCCGTCTTGCTTTACACAGTGACCGACTGTTCTGTGTGGTTCACCGTCTCCTTCACCTTTGACCGATTTGTTGCCATCTGTTGCCAAAAACTGAAGCATAGATATTGCACCGAGAAAACAGCGGCTGTGGTTCTGGGCACAGTGAGTGTACTGAGCAGCGCAAAGAATGTTTACTGGTATTTCATGTATACACCTTGGTACAGATTGGCGAATACCCCCTGGTTTTGTTACATGGACGTCCGTGTTATGACTTCAATTACCTGGTCAACGATTGAGTCTCTTCATTATATTCTCACCCCTGGTGTCCCGTTTGTATTGATTCTGCTGTTCAATGCTTTAACAGTTAGATACATTTTGTTGGTCAGCAGAGCCCGCAGGAGACTCCGGGACCAGAAAAGTGCGAAGGGCCCCAGTGATCCCGAAATGGTGAATCGAAAGAAATCCGTGATATTGTTGTTATTTATCTCCGGAAATTTCGTTCTGTTATGGGCGGTATTTACATTTTGTATTATAAGTAGACGTGTGTGTTATGTGGGACATTGTGCTATTTCCCTTCCTACCTTTGTATCGGAAATAGGATTCATGCTTCAATTACTTAGCTGTTGCACAAACACGTGCATATATGCGGTGACACAGACGATGTTTAGAAAGCAATTGTCGACTGTGTTAACATATCCCCTTGCTCGACTGATAAGATTAATTAAGCACTGAAAAATGATTGAAAACTGGAGCATTTAAAGCAGCATAATCAAATATTAGGATCAGACCTGTTGAAATGCGTTACGTAAATAGGCTCGGCACCCATTGTGACCACGCTGAGCATCAACCATCCACTCACACTAATCTGACATTGATTATATTCTCCATACATTGGATTAATCCCAGAGCCCTTCCCCCAAATCGAAATTAAACGGCATTATCGGGGGAATTCACAGAGGACGCACAACGTCCACTTTGCTTTTCATTTGAAGGTGGGACGTAACGGAAACTTTCGGGCTAAGCCTGTGGGGGTCACAGGGAGAAAGTGCAAAGTCCACAAGCCAGCAGGCGAGGTTAGGACTGAACCTGTGTCTGTAGCGTCATGAGGCAGACTCTCTAATAGCTGCGGTACTCTTCTCCGCTGTTCCCGCAGCTCCGTTGCAAATACGGGGCATTTAGTTGGATACTGCTCATCCCATTTTTGCAATCTAGTTGTATCTAGCGCTGTCCAAATTAGTATATATCCCCAGGTAAAGTAGATTAAATAGTTGCAACACTGATCGGTGGGTACCCCGACTCAGTCAGTTCTTGTGCCGTCAACACACTTCTTTCCTTGAACTCCAAGGTTAATTTCGCATTAAATATAATTTCTCAGTGTGAGCGATCAGAGGAACACCAAGGCTGAGGAACCAACATATTGACAGAGCATCCAAACTACACGTTTACCAACTATCCGCTTGGCTCCCCGACTCATTTCCGCCAATGATTTAGTCAGTGATCGTGGTTTCCATTAAAAAAAACACGAAGCTGCCCAAATAAGGGATGCCATACATCACGGAGTTTGCATAATCCACAGCTAATCAATAATCTAAAGACAATCCTCTGGGAAGGTGATGGGCGGACGAGTTCCAACACTGGGGTTCTGATAAGGCCAGACAAGGTAGTTGGGAGATAACCCGTACTCAATGGTCGGAGATTAAAACCACGTCCTTGGTCATTTCAGGGAAGTGTCCCATCAAATACCCGCAGCAGAGATTTCCCTCCGCGGAGCGGGAGATCTTGGGTGTAAAGGTGATGTCGCAAATTATGGAAGTCATAACAAATTTGGGCAAGTTTGTCATATATTTAACCCAAAATCTTACATAATAAGAGAGTTAAAGCAATAGTGTTTAATTGTCATGTGTATCATTTCAAAAATGTAAAATCCTCATGCAACCATTGTAACGCGAGCTATAGAAACTGTAAGTGCTGTGAATGCGTGAAAAATGTCAGAGTGTTTTCCAGTATACTCTGTGAAGCTCTGTGAAGTTCTATAAATGTTTGAGAAAACCACCGCATCGCTACGATATTTTCTCTCCTGATTTCAGGCATAATTATGAGTGCGACTGGGCCTCGCGTGAAGCCAGATTCGGGGTACTGGCCAGCACACAATTCCCTCCAACACATGACACAGCGAGCAGGGGCTGCATAGAACCACATGGCTGCAAATCCGTGATGTTTAATTTTGCTACCCGCATTTATTCTATTAGATCCCATTTTGTTGTCCGGCGATCGCAAATTACGGGACTCAGATAACAAAATCAAGGGAAAGAAAAGAATGCTGACTTCGTTGGGCGAGAGCAGTGGAGGATTATGTCTCTGTGCGGAGATGCGGCAACATGCGGCAACACACACACACGCACACACACGCACACACACACACACACACACGCGCGCGCGCACACACACGCACACGCACACGCACGTACATGCACATAGAAAATAAAACATTTATAAGACGACAGCTGGTGAATAATTCGAACGTGACACAAAATAATATGATGTAACGGTAGGGCATTCGAAGTTTTGATGTTAGCTACAGATCTGAAACGTGCTGACATTAAATGGATACGCAAGAGACCCTTAGTACAACGAATTGCGGATAATAATTTAGAATCTTTAAAGAATGGACATATTGTGGTCGGAGACGATTTTGAATGGAGAATTTGCACAATGGGCCATGTATGATTAAAGCTATGGCTACCCTGACACTATCCAGTGGACGTCTAGAACGCACCCGCAGTCCTACGCCCATTCACACGGTATTCCCGCACGTCGCCCAATTCTTTTCCGCTCGTCACTTTAATTTCGTGTTTCATGTATTTTGTGTTTCGATTTCCCTCCTGTGCTAAATAAAGTTCAATCGTATCGTATTGTATCCATGTTCCTGTCTAATTGCTTCTGAAAAGTTGGGATAGTTCCTGCATCATCTACCTCCTCCGGCAACTTGCTCGATACACTCCACACCCTTTGTGTGAAAAGGTTACCTATAAAATCTTTCCCCTTCACCTTTTTCCCTGTTGCTTTTGGTTGTCCATTCCCAACTCTGGGAACTCTTTGCGTATACCCGATCTATTTTCCTCATGATTTTATACACCTCTTTAAGATCACCGCTCATTCTCCTGCGCACCAGAGAAGAGCCCATCCTGCATACCCTCTCCTAAGAGCTCACACACTAAAATCCTGACAACATCCTTGTAAATGTTCCCTGCACCATTTCCAATTTAACAATATATTTCCTATAACATGGTGCCCAGAACTGAACACAATACTCTAAATGAAGTCCCAACAACGTCTTATATAACGGCAGCGATCTCCCAACTTCTATCCTCTATACTCTGACTGACAGCCAATATGCCAACAGCCTTTTTGACCACCCCTTCTATCCGTGACGACCTTCACTTCCTTTCCATTCTTCCAGGGATACGCTTGCTGCCAGAAGCCAGTAGCTACCCATGCCTCCTTTTTTTCCTGACCAAACCCTCAAATCTGTCGTCAACAAGGCTCGCTTCCTTACTTCCATCTGTTTTGCCCTGAACTCTAACAGGAACATCCATGTTTTGAGTTCTCACAGTCACGTTTTTAAAAGTATCCTGCTTTCCGGATATGACTTCATCCGCAAACACCCTACTCCAATCAGCGTTTGTAATTTGCAGCATGGTCCCGTAAAGTTGGTCAGAACTTGTCGGCCATTCAACTATCCTATTCAATAACAAATTGTAAGCTAGCAAACCTGTCGTCGTTGGTGCAAACATCCTTGCCTATTGACATTCTAGACACAATAGACAATAGATAATAGGTGCAGGAGGAGGCCATTCGGCCCTTCGAGCCAGCAGCGCCATTCAATGTGATCATGGCTGATCATTCTCAATCAGTAACCCGCTCCTCCCCATAAACCCTGACTCCGCTATCCTTAAGAGCTCTATCTAGCTCTCTCTTGAATGCATTCAGGAATTGGCCTCCACTGCCTTCTGAGGCAGAGAATTCCACAGATTTACAACTCTCTGACTGAAAACGTTTTTCCTCATCTCAGTTCTAAATGACCTAACCCTTATTCTTAAACTGTGGCCCCTTGTTCTGGACTCCCCCAGCATTGGGAACATGTTTCCTGCCTCTAACGTGTCCAACCCCTTAATAATCTTATACGTTTCGATAAGATCTCCTCTCATCCTTCTAAATTCCAGTGTATACAAGCTCCAGTCTTTCAACCTATGACAGTCCCGCCATTCCAGGAATTAACCTAGTAAACCTACACTCCACGCCCTCAATGGCAAGAATATCCTTCCTCAAATTTGGAGACCAAAACTGCACACAGTACTCCAGGTGCGGTCTCACTAGGGCCCTGTACAACTGCAGAAGGACCTCTTTGCTCCTATACTCAACTCCTCTTGTTATGAAGGCCAACATTCCATAGGCTTTCTTCACTGCCTGCTGTACCTGCATGCTTCCTTTCAGTGACTGATGCACCAGGACACACATATCTCATTGTACGTCCCCTTTCCCTAACTTGACACCAGTCAGATAATACTCTGCCTTCCTATTCTTACCACCAAAGTGGATAACCTCACACTTATCCACATTAAATTGCATCTGCCATGCATCCGCCCACTCACGCAACCTGTCCAAGTCACCCTGCAACCTCATAGCATCTTCCTCATAGTTGACACTACCACCTAGCTTTGTATCATCTGCAAATTTGCTAATGGTACTTTTAATCCCTTCATCCAAGACACTTTCCCTTCGCATCTGCCTTTTTGTACGTCACGCTCTGACCACTCCCTTGTCGAGGATTCTACATGTTGGCTATGGAAACTTTCCTGAATGCATTTGACAAATTCCTCCTCGTTAAATCCCTTGGTACTGTGATAGTCGCAGTCCATTTTGGCAAAATTAAAGTCCCCTATAATGGCAAGTTTATTAGTCTAGCAGCTAAATGCAATCCCCCAACATATTTGTTCTCCTAATTCCTCTATATCGTATCTATTAATGGCACTGCTAACAAGGTGATCACCACCTTTTTATTTTCAAATCCACCCACATAGCCTGGCTAACGATCCATCACTAATGCCATCTCGGACGCTTTCTTTATTTAGCAAACGAGATCCGCCGCCAATGTTAACCCTATCTCTATTTCGCCTGTCGCACATGTTCCCTGGAGCATTAAGAAGCCAGTCGTGTCCGTTTCCTAGACAGGTTTTGGTTACGGCTATAACATCCGTACATATCAACGTGCTCAGTTCACCACCCTTATCCGTCCGGCTTCCTACACTGAAATAAATCTAATTCAATCCTACTCCTGCCTCTCTCCCTGCCATGTTGCTACCTATCCCGTGCCCTTAAAATGCTTTCATCGCCTACCGTACCGACTTCAAGCCTCTCCCGCGCCTCAGCTCTACATGGGATCTGCCAATCTAATGTTAACCATCTCAAATAGCATTCGTCAACCTGGTGGTCCCCCCCCCCCGCCTCCCCCAGCTCTTCTACAACCCATCCCTCTTGTACAGATCACCTCTGTCCCAGAATGATCCGTATGGCCCTCTCCACTTCTGGTGAACCCATTCCCCTTGTAAGGGTCACCTCTGCCTCAGGATAATCCCATTGCTCCAAACATGTGAATACCAGCCCTCTGCACCAGTTCCTTAGCCATGCACTCACCTGGTCTATCTCCTGTTCTTACTCTCACCAGCATGCGGATCCGGGAGCAAACCGGAGATTACTACCCCAGAGATCTTGCTTTTGTAACATTTTACCTCGCTCCCTCTATTCACTGCGAGACCTCGTTCATTTTCTTAATAATCTCATATGTGCCAATTTAACAATAGACAATAGACAATAGACAATAGACAATAGACAATAGGTGCAGGAGTAGGCCATTCAGCCCTTCGAGCCAGCACCGCCATTCAATGCGATCATGGCTGATCACTCTCAATCAGTACCCCGTTCCTGCCTTCTCCCCATACCCCCTCACTCCGCTATCCTTAAGAGCTCTATCCAGCTCTCTCTTGAAAGCATCCAACGAACTGGCCTCCACTGCCTTCTGAGGCAGAGAATTCCACACCTTCACCACCCTCTGACTGAAAAAGTTCTTCCTCATCTCCGTTCTAAATGGCCTACCCCTTATTCTCAAACTGTGGCCCCTTGTTCTGGACTCCCCCAACATTGGGAACATGTTATCTGCCTCTAATGTGTCCAATCCCCTAATTATCTTATATGTTTCAATAAGATCCCCCCTCATCCTTCTAAATTCCAGTGTATACAAGCCCAATCGCTCCAGCCTTTCAACATACGACAGTCCCGCCATTCCGGGAATTAACCTAGTGAACCTACGCTGCACGCCCTCCATAGCAAGAATATCCTTCCTCAAATTTGGAGACCAAAACTGCACACAGTACTCCAGGTGCGGTCTCACCAGGGCCCGGTACAACTGTAGAAGGACCTCTTTGCTCCTATACTCAACTCCTCTTGTTACGAAGGCCAACATTCCATTGGCTTTCTTCACTGCCTGCTGAACCTGCATGCTTCCTTTCATTGACTGATGCACTAGGACACCCAGATCTCGTTGAACTCCCCCTCCTCCTAACTTGACACCATTCAGATAATAATCAGCGACTTCCGGCTGCTCATCTTCTCCCTTGAGAATGTATCCAGCCGCTCCGAGCAATTTTGGACCTTGGTACCAAGGAGGCAACACACCTTCCTGTGGACGTTTGCTACCACAGAATCTCATGTCTTCCAACATATGTAACGAATTTCCTATCACTATGGACTGTCTGTCTCCATATTTTCCCGCCGTGCCTCAGAGCCAGGGTCGCGGCTGCGCCATACACCTGACTTCTACAGAACAGACATCCTCCCGGCAATATCCATTGAGGCGTAGCTGTTGTCGAGGGAACTGCCCCAGTGGATTACTGCACTCTCTTCCTTCTGCCTTTCCTAGTGGTCAAGTATTGGCATTATTTGCTGCACTCGCTTCGAATTCATACTGTTCCTTTTTCTGTTATTTCACAATTTAAAATAAAATCCCTCACCAACCATTTTTCTAAGGTAGAGTCTGACGTATCTGACAACCACACTATTGAATGAGTTCAGCCCGTACCTTTGTACCTTTGGTGCGACCACTTCACTATAACACATATCTCTAATACCCACAGTCACCCGAGTGATCCTGGTCTCCCCCAGTTGCTCATAGATCGGAACAAGTGTGGATTAATTTCAATATTACTTTTCCGAAAATGTAGAAGATAGCTTGAGTCACAGACTTTGATTTATTTCAGGAAAGATTGTTTTGACGTAATTGCTATTTTGTCTGGCAAATGCAAATGACCAGCCCGGGCTCCTGTCGCCGAGAATGCAAAAATGTGGTTGCATACTGCAAATGTGGGTTCATTCAATAGTGTGGTAGTCAGATACGTCAGACTCTACCTTAGAAAAAGGGTTGGTGAGGGATTTGTTTTAAATTGTGAAATAACAGAAAAAGGAACAGTATGAATTCGAAGAGAGGGCAGCAAATAATGGCAATGGTGCATACATTTCCCACCAGCTATGGAAAAAGTGGATACAACATTCCATATTGAAGCAGTAAATAAGAAAGGGTTGAAGAGATTTATTGGACGTTGTAATGGGAAGAGTTGGAACAGGATTGAAGCCATCTGAACGGAGAACCGTTAACAATGTGAGAGACAGACTGAAACTAAATTGTTACATTTCTGCAGGAACTCCGCATGGGTTAGGTGTTCGTTAAGAGTTATTATTGCCACGTACACCGAGGCACATTGATAAGCGTTGTTTTGCATGGTATCCAACCAGATCAGATAATAACATACAGTAATACGGTCGTCAAACTCGAGTACAATAAGTAGGTACAGAGTGTGTAGGAAGGAACTGCAGATGCTCGTTTTCACCGAAGATAGAAACAAAATGCCGGAGTAATTCAACGGGACAGGCACCATCTCTGGATAGGAATGGATGAAGTCGCGGTTCGAGACCCGTCTTCAGACTGAAAGTCAGGGGAGAGGGAGACACGGAGATATGGAAGGGTAAGGTGTGAAAATGAGACGTCAAACGGAACGCAGTTCAAGGAAAACGTAGAAAAGATCATTGTAACCTAGGGAAAGGTGATATTGAAGCATACAAATATAAAATTCAATCAGGAAGAGAGACAGACTGCTAGGATAACGACAATGGCGGAAGGGTGGAGAGCGAGGGAAAGCAAGGGTTATTTGCAGTGAGAGAAGTCAATATTCATACCATTGCGTTGTAAGCTGTCCAAGTGAAATATGAGGTGCTATTCTTCCAATTCAAGTTGGGCCTCACACTGACAGTGGAGGGGGCCCAGGACGGAAAGGACAGTATGGCAAATAAAGTGTTTAGCAACCGGGAGATCATGTAGGTTTAGGTGAACTGAGCAAAGGTGTTTAGCGAAACGACCGCCATGCCTGTGCTTGGTCTCGTCGATAAATAAGAGTCCACACCTGGATCAGCGGATAAAGTAGATGAGGTTGGAGGAAGTCCAAGTGAACCTGTGCCTCACCTGAACGAGCAGTCGGCGACAAGGACAGAGTCGAGGTAGGAGGTATAGGGACTGGTGCTGCATGTCCTGCGGTTGCAGGGGGAAAGTACCTAAGGAGGTGGTGGTTTGAGTGAGAAGGGATGAGTTAACCAGGAAGTTGCGGACGTAATGGTCTCTGAGGAAAGCGGAATGGCAGAGAGAGGGGAAGATGTGGCTAATGGTGGGATCCCGTTGGAGGTGGCGAAAATGTCAGAGGATCATGTGCTATATGCGACAGCTAACAGGTGAGGACTATGTTCTTTGTTTCAAATACATACAATGGTCATACCTTACTCGGTTATAACGACACTCGTCTAAATCGGACAACCTCCACCCACGTATGGTCCGTTCTAACGAGGGTTTACTGTAGTATAACGAAAGGAAGTTACCGTGTAGATAGTGAGCTTTTGTTTTCCATGGTTGGGGTGTCTACAACGTCAGGACATTGGTAGGATAAGAAGGAGGAGGCTTAACCTTCTTAAGTGGGCAGCCCGTGGAGGCGGTGGAAGCCGGAGAGTAACAATATTTAAGAAGCGTCTTAACAGAGCAAGTCACCAAGGGATATGCGATTAATACTGTACATTGAAATGCCAATAGTATAGAATGGCATGATGATCGGAATAGACGTAGTTGTCCAAAGAGCCTGTTTCCATGAAGGACAATGACGACACTATGAATAGACTAAATATTGTTAATTAAACTTGAACTGAACCGAAAGGGGACACAGCTGGGCTCACCATTATGCTGAGAGGAGGCACGCTCGCCCAGTCCAAAGTATTGCCGTGCACATATGTAGAACGGCACACTGGGGATCTGAGAGGAGAATTCTCACACAGAGAATGTTGAGGATCCAAAATACACTGCTTGAGAGGGTGGTTGAAGCAGAGTCGCTGCAGTTTTACAGACGTATCTAAGCGAGTAAATCAATCAACTGTGCCTACGCAGAAAGTGCAGTAATGTGTATGCATCGGCCAAAGTGCTGGTGCTAATGGTTGGTGTCCGCCAGCACCATACCCTGCCCGCCAGCACCATACTGTCGTATACTGTCAGATATTCGACACATCGGGTTATCATATATTCGACCCGCCGAACAACCGCGCCGTGTGAAGAACCCAGGTCCAACTCATATAATCATGATAAGGTCACCAGGTCATAAGAGATATGATTGGAATTAGGCCGTTGACCCATCAAGTCTACTCCGCACATATGGCTGATCTATCTGTCCCTACTCACACTATTCTTCAGTCCTCTCCCCAAAACCTCCGACACCTGTACTAATTAATAATCTATCTGTCACTGACTTAATAATATCCACTGACGTGGCCTCCACAGCCGTATGTGGTCGCTATTTGCATACTTTGGCTATGCAAGCAAAGAAATTCACTGTGCCTTGTCACACGTGACAATAACGTATTCCATTCTATTCCATATTGTCATGTGTCCTCTGAACATGAGCATGATCTCCGTTATTGCACTGTTCTCTCTGACATTACCGCGCAGAGTTTTTCTGATGCAAAAACTGAAGGCAGAGGGAGAAGTGGAATCTTGTTGCAAGTAAGAATCTGCTTTTTAAAAGATAAACTATTTAAAACTCGGCGGAAAAAAAGTTAGAGTCGCAGTTTCAAAGTGCTAATTGTGGAGGCAGAGTGAAGCAGGCGTCCAATAGGCTTAGCTGGAGATTGTTTGCAGCAAATTAAAGGGAAGCCAGTCTAGGGGATGGAAATGAGGGGAAATGCCTTGTGGAGGAAAAGTGCATCTCGAGGCTTTGACTCGAGGGGCTACGGCGAGAAGGGATGAGGAGGGGAGCGGGCCTGCAAGACCCAGAGCAACAGCAAGTAAAGGGTTGTGAGATACGCAAAGGAGACATGCGGGATCACGCGATGTGTTGCAGCTCCATGATGTGGGAGCTGGTGGACCCCTTGGTCAATCCTGGTGACCACATCTGCAGCAAATGCTGGTTGAGTGAAGATCTAATACTGAAGGTGGACGA